>NW_026600631.1:27500-165982 GCF_029448725.1 Salvelinus fontinalis | reverse complement strand
AGGAGTTAGTTGTTCCTCCATAGTAGACAGGTAAATACCTTCTTCAGCAGGAGTTAGTTGTTCCTCCATAGTAGACAGGTAAATACCTTCTTCTGTCACGATCGTCAATGGGAGAGAGTGAGGACCAAAATGCAGCGTGTGGAAAGTACATCTTCTTTATTTAAGAAAGAAGACGAAAACGACACGAACACTATACAAACTAAACAAAACAACAAAACAGACGACCGGGAAGCTATTCAAACATAAGTGCTGACACTAAACACTTAGACATAGACAATTACCCACAAATGCATGATGCCCATGGCTGCCTTAAATATGGCTCCCAATCAGAGACAAATGAAAGACATCTGTCTCTGATTGAGAACCACTCAGGCAACTATAGACATTCCTAGACACATTCACTCAACCATAGACGTACCTAGAAACATTCACTCAACACAAACTCATACACTACACCCAACACCCCCTTTACCATATAACCACCCAAAACGACAAAACACAAACATTCCCCATGTCAGACATTGACCAAACTAAAATAATAAAGAAAACAAAGAATACTAAGGCCAGGGCATGACATCTTCATCAGGAGTTAGTTGTTCCTCCATAGTAGACAGGTAAATACCTTCTTCAGCAGGAGTTAGTTGTTCCTCCATAGTAGACAGGTAAATACCTTCTTCAGCAGGAGTTAGTTGTTCCTCCATAGTAGACAGGTAAATACCTTCTTCAACAGGAGTTAGTTGTTCCTCCATAGTAGACAGGTAAATCAGGGAAGTAAATGTAGTGTGTAATTACCTTTGAGACTCTACAAGGCTGTATTGTTTGGGATCTAAGAGTTGCTGTCTGCTCTGGCTGACTTAAACAGCTGCACCTCAAAGTCCAGCTGCTGCTGGTTAGTGTTGAACAATTAAGCCCAGTACACCTTCTCCTCTGGGATGAACTGCGTTCAAAATGGCACACTATTCCCTATGTAGAGCACTACTTTAGACCAGGGCCCTATTCCCTATTTAGTGCACTACTTTTGACTAGAGCCCTATTCCCTATATATAGCACTACTTTAGACCAGGGCCCTATTCCCTATTTAGTGCACTACTTTTGACTAGGGCCCTATTCCCTATATAGAGCACTACTATAGACCAGGGCCCTATTCCCTATTTAGTGCACTACTTTTGACTAGGGCCCTATTCCCTATATAGAGCACTACTATAGACCAGGGCCCTATTCCCTATTTAGTGCACTACTTTTGACTAGGGCCCTATTCCCTATATAGAGCACTACTTTTGACTAGGGCCCTATTCCCTATATAGAGCACTACTATAGACCAGGGCCCTATCCCTATTAGTGCACTACTTTTGACTAGGGCCCTATTCCCTATTTAAAGCACTACTATAGACCAGAGCCCTATTCCCTATATAGAGCACTACTATAGACCAGGGCCCTATTCCCTATTTAGTGCACTACTTTTGACTAGGGCCCTATTCCCTATTTAAAGCACTACTATAGACCAGAGCCCTATTCCCTATATAGAGCACTACTTCAGACCAGGGCCCTATTCCCTATTCAGTGCACTACTTTTGACTAGGGCCCCTCTAGGGGATGCTAACCATTATCATCAGGTGATGATGCTGGGTTGTAAGCATACGGAACTAAGCTGTAAGAACGTTCTAGAAAACACATTATTTGATATGATGATATTTTGAGTAATATACAATAGTACTATTTCCCCCAAATTTAAGAATGATTTCTACTTTAGGAAGCGTACGTTCAGCTGTCTGTCGTTCAGTCCTTGCAATTATGAGGAAAATACAATTAAGCCCTTTGTTCACACTGCAGGCCTTAACGCTCAAATCCGTTTTTTGGAATAGTGACTGTCCAAAACAGCTAGTTACAGGTGACCAAATCAGATGTGTTGTGTTCAGACGGCAGTCATGTGCTGTCACGGCGACGCTAGTTGTCATAGTAACGACAGGTGTGGGGGTTTAAGGCAGGATCTGGTGGTGGTGCTCGTGCTTCCTATTACTCAGCATGCTACATCACTTCTAAAGGTGATAACAATTTCTGCCATGGACCGTTTCTCAGTTGCTTTGAATGTTCAAAGTCCATAGTGTAAAAGCCTCAGAGGATAAGATGATCCAAAACTTTCAAAACGAGTCCTTTCTGGCTAGCCACAGCAGTCAACTAGCTACGTAGCTAGGTAGCCACAGCAGTCAACTAGCTATGGAGCTAGATAGCCACAGCAGCGAACTAGCTACGTAGCTAGGTAGCCACAGCAGTCAACTAGCTACGTAGCTAGGTAGCCACACCAGTCAACTAGCTACGTAGCTAGGTAGCCACAGCAGTCAACTAGCTACGTAGCTAGGTAGCCACAGCAGTCAACTAGCTACAGAGCTAGGTAGCCACAGCAGTCGACTAGCTACATAGCTAGGTAGCCACAGCAGTCAACAAGCTACGTAGCTAGGTAGCCACAGCAGTCAACTAGCTACGTAGCTAGGTAGCCACACCAGTCAACTAGCTACATAGCTAGGTAGCCACAGCAGTCAACTAGCTACATAGCTAGGTAGCCACAGCCGTCAACTAGCTACGTAGCTAGGTAGCCACAGCAGTCAACTAGATACGGAGCTAGGTAGCCACAGCAGTCAACTAGCTACATAGCTAGGTAGCCACAGCAGTCAACTAGCTACGTAGCTAGGTAGCCACAGCAGTCAACTAGCTACATAGCTAGGTAGCCACAGCAGTCAACTAGCTACGTAGCTAGGTAGTTGTTTTACTTCCTAGTACATTCACTCGTTTGTTTGTAAACAATTAATAAGCTATCATGACTCACCAGATACTGTCACGTTCCTGACCTATTTCTGTTAGTTTGTTATGTGTGTTAGTTGGTCAGGACGTGAGGTTGGGTGGGCATTCTATGTTTTCTGTTTCTGTGTTGGTTTTGGGTTGCCTGGTATGGCTCTTAATTAGAGGCAGGTGTTTGGCGTTCCTCTAATTAAGAGTCATATTTAGGTAGGCGTTGTCACAGTGTTCGTTGTGGGTGATTGTCTTCCGTGTCTGTGTCTGTACACCACGCGGGACTGTTTACGGTTTGTTCGGTTTGTGTAGCCTATGTTCCTATTCGTGCGTTTTTTCTTGTTTTATGTAAGTACGTCGTCTAGGTCTGTCTACACCGTTTGTTGTTTTTGTTAGTTTAATCAAGTTCGTGTTTCGTTAATAAAATATGTCTTTTCACTACGCTGCGCCTTGGTTCCCTCAATACTCCTCCTCTTCAGATGAAGAGGAGGAGGACTGCCGTTACAGAATCACCCACCAAAAATCCAGAACCAAGCAGCGGAGTTTTGAGCAACGGGCAAGTATACAAGACTTGTGGAGTTGGGAGCAAATATTTAACGGAGAAGGACCATGGGCTAAAGTGAATCACCGTCCATGGGAACAGCTGGAGGCAGCTCGGAGAGTGGAGGAAAAGAGAGAGAGGAACCGGAGTTATGAGGGAACGCGTCTTGCACGGAAGCCCAAAAAGCCCGTGAGTAACACCCAAAAATTTCTTGGGGGGGGCTAAGAGGTAGTGGGCCAAGGGCAGGTAGGAGACCTGCGCCCACTTCCCAGGCTTACCGTGGAGAGCGGGAGTACGGGCAGGCGCCGTGTTACACAGTAGAGCGCACGGTGTCTCCTGTACGAGTGCATAGCCCAGTGCGGGTTATTCCACCTCCCCGCACTGGTAGGGCTAGATTGGGCATTGAGCCAGGTGTCATGAGGCCGGCTCAACGCGTCTGGTCTCCAGTGCGTCTCCTCGGGCCAGCATACATGGCACCTGCCTTACGCATGGTTTCCCCGGTTCGCCTACATAGGCCGGTGCGGGTTATTCCACCTCCCCGCACTGGTCGGGCGACCGGGAGCATTCAACCAGGTAAGGTTGGGCAGGCTCAATGCTCAAGAGAGCCAGTACGTCTGCATGGTCCGGTATTTCCGGCGCCACCTCCCCGCCCCAGCCTAGTACCTACAGTGCCTACACTACGCACTAGGCTACCAGTGCGTCTCCTGAGCCCTGTTCCTCCTCCACGCACTCTCCCTGTAGTGCGTGTATCCAGTTTGGTGCCTCCAGTTCCGGCACCACGCACTAAGCCTCCTGTGCGTCTCCAGAGCCCTGTACACACTGTTTCTTCTCCCCCTACTAATCCTGATGTGCTTGCCCTCAGCCCGGTGTCACCAGTGCCGGTACCACGCACCAGGTATAGAGTGGGCTTTGAGAGTCCAGTGTGCCCTGTCCCTGCTCCCCGCACTAGTATGAAGGTGCGTGTCCTTAGCCCGGTGCCTCCAGTTCCGGCACCACGCACCAGGTCTACAGTGCGCCTTATCCGGCCAGAGCCATCCGTCTCCCCAGCTCCATCTGAGCCATCCGTCTCCCCAGCGCCATCTGAGCCATCCGTCTCCCCAGCGCCATCTGAGCCATCCGTCTCCCCAGCGCCGTCTGAGCCATCCGTCTGCAATGAGCCTGCAAAGCCGCCCGTCTGCCATGAGCCTGCAAAGCCGCCCGTCTGCCATGAGCCTACAGAGCCGTCCGCCAGACAGGAGCCGCTAGAGCCGTCCGTCAGACAGGATCTGCCAGAGCCGCCAACCAGACAGGATCTGCCAGAGCCGCCAACCAGACAGGATCTGCCAGAGCCGCCAACCAGACAGGATCTGCCAGAGCCGCCAACCAGACAGGATCTGCCAGAGCCGCCAACCAGACAGGATCTGCCAGAGCCGCCAACCAGACAGGATCTGCCAGAGCCGCCAACCAGACAGGATCTGCCAGAGCCGCCAGCGAGCCATGAGCAGCCAGAGCCGTCAGCCTGCCATGAGCGTCCAGATTCGTCAGTCAGCCATGAGCTGCCCTTCAGCCAGAAACGGCTATATACCCAGAACTGCCCCTCAGTCCAGAGCTGTCTCTCTGTCCGGAGCTGCCCTTCAGTCCGGAGTTGCCCCTCTATCCTGATCTCCCTCTCTATCTTGAGCTACCTCTATATTCTGATCTATCCCTCTGTCTGGTGCTATCCCTCTGTCTTGATTTATCCCTCTGTCCCGGTGCTGTCCCTGTCATGGATGTTACTAAGAGGATTTTGTGGGGGTAAGATATGGGTGGACATTTTTAGGGGTAGATGGAGGCTGGGATTGACTATGGTGGGGTGGGGACCTCGCCCGGAGCCTGAGCCACCACCGTGGTCAGATGCCCACCCAGACCCTCCCCTAGACTTTGTGCTGGTGCGCCCGGAGTTCGCACCTTATGGGGGGGGTTATGTCACGTTCCTGACCTATTTCTGTTAGTTTGTTATGTGTGTTAGTTGGTCAGGACGTGAGGTTGGGTGGGCATTCTATGTTTTCTGTTTCTGTGTTGGTTTTGGGTTGCCTGGTATGGCTCTTAATTAGAGGCAGGTGTTTGGCGTTCCTCTAATTAAGAGTCATATTTAGGTAGGCGTTGTCACAGTGTTCGTTGTGGGTGATTGTCTTCTGTGTCTGTGTCTGTACACCACGCGGGACTGTTTACGGTTTGTTCGGTTTGTGTAGCCTATGTTCCTATTCGTGCGTTTTTTCTTGTTTTATGTAAGTACGTCGTCTAGGTCTGTCTACACCGTTTGTTGTTTTTGTTAGTTTAATCAAGTTCGTGTTTCGTTAATAAAATATGTCTTTTCACTACGCTGCGCCTTGGTTCCCTCAATACTCCTCCTCTTCAGATGAAGAGGAGGAGGACTGCCGTTACAGATACTCTCAATCAATCAAATCAAATGTATTTATAAAGCCCTTCTTACATCAGCTGATATCTCAAAGTGCTGTACAGAAACCCAGCCTAAAACCCCAAACAGCAAGCAATGCAGGTGTAGAAGCACAGTGGCTAGGGAGAAACTCCCTAGAAAGGCCAAAACCTAGGAAGAAACCTAGAGAGGAACCAGGCTATGAGGTGTGGGCAGTCCTCTTCTGGCTGTGCCGGGTGGAGATTATAACAGAACATGGCCAAGATGTTCAAAATGTTCATAGATGACCAGCAGGGTCAGATAATAACAATCCCAGTGGTTGTAGAGGGTGCAACAGGTCAGCACCTCAGGAGTAAATGTCAGTTGGACAGGTGATGTAGAGAGAGAGTCGAAAATAGCAGGTCCGGTCCAGCACGACCAAGGACAGTAAGGAGTCATCAGGCTAGGTTCTAGGTTCTGAGTGAGTGAGTGAGTGAGTGAGTGAGTGAGTGAGTGAGTGAGAGAGAGTAACAGAGAGAGAGAGTAACAGAGAGAGAGAGGAGAGAGAGAACCCGGACAGGAAGACCACGTCAGTGACTCAAATCACACAAGTGACGCACCCCTCCTAAGGCCCCCCATGGAAGAGCACCAGTAAGCCAGTGACTCAGCCCCTGTAATAGGGTGAGAGGCAGAGAATCCCAGTGAAGAGAGGGGAACCGGTCAGGCAGAGACAGCAAGGGCGGTTCATCGCTCCAGTGCCTTTCCATTTACCTTCACACTCCTGGGCCAGACTACATTCAATCATAGGATCTCCTGAAGAGATGAGTCTTCAATAAAGACTTAAAGGTCGAGACCGGGTCTGCGTCTCTCACATGGATAGGAAGACAATTCCATAAAAATTTGAGCTCTATAGGAGAAAGCCCTGCCTCAAGCTGTTTGCTTAGAAATTCTAGGGACAATAAGGAGGCCTGCGTCTTGTGACCGTAGCGTACGTGTAGGTATGTACGGCAGGACCAAATCGGATAGATAGGTAAGAGAAAACCTATGTAATGCTTTGTAGGTTAGCAGTAAAACCTTGAAATCAGCCCTTGCCTAAACAGGAAGCCAGTGTAGAGAGGCTAACACTGGAGTAATATGATCACATTGTTTGGTTCTAGTCAAGATTCTAGCAGCCGTGTTTAGCACTAACTGAAGTTTATTTAGTGCTTTACCTGGGTAGCCGGAAAGTAGAGCATTGCAGTAGTCTAACCTAGAAGTAACAAAAGCATGGATTCATTTTTCAGCTTGATTTTTGGGTTTCAGAAAGCTAGTTAGGTACCATATGTTTTTGTCAAAAGAGTAGCTTGCAAACTGTCAACAGAGTAGCTAGCAAACTAACTGTCAACAGAGTAGCTAGCAAACTAACTGTCAACAGAGTATCTAGCAAACTAACTGTCAACAGAGTAGCTAGCAAACTGACTGTCAACAGAGTAGCTAGCAAACAAACTCAACAGAGTAGCTAGCAAACTGTCAACAGAGTAGCTAGCAAACTAACTGTCAACAGAGTAGCTAGCAAACTGTCAACAGAGTAGCTAGCAAACTGTCAACAGAGTAGCTAGCAAACTGTCAACAGAGTAGCTAGCAAACTGTCATCAGAGTAGCTAGCAAACTGTCAACAGAGTAGCTAGCAAACTGTTAACAGAGTAACTAGCAAACTGTCAACAGAGTAGCTTGCAAATTAACTGTCAACAGAGTAGTTAGCAAACTAACTGTCAACAGAGTAGCTAGCAAACTAACTGTCAACAGAGTAGCTAGCAAACTAACTGTCAACAGAGTAGATAGCAAACTAACTGTCGACAGAGTAGCTAGCAAACTGACTGTCAACAGAGTAGCTAGAAAACTAACTGTCAACAGAGTAGATAGCAAACTGACTGTCAACAGAGTAGCTAGAAAACTAACTGTCAACAGAGTAGATAGCAAACTGTCAACAGAGTAGCTAGCCAACTGTCAACAGAGTAGCTAGCAAACTGTCAACAGAGTAGCTAGCAAACTGTCAACAGAGTAGCTAGCAAACTAACTGTCAACAGAGTAGCTAGCAAACTAACTGCCAACAGAGTAGCTAGCAAACTGTCAACAGAGTAGCTAGCAAACTGTCAACAGAGTAGCTAGAAAACTGTCAACAGAGTAACTAGAAAACTGTCAACAGAGTAGCTTGCAAATTAACTGTCACCAGAGTAGCTAGCAAACTAACCGTCAACAGAGTAGCTAGCAAACTAACTATCAACAGAGTAGCTAGCAAACTAACTGTCAACAGAGTAGATAGCAAACTAACTGTCGACAGAGTAGCTAGCAAACTGACTGTCAACAGAGTAGCTAGAAAACTAACTGTCAACAGAGTAGCTAGCAAACTAACTTTCAACAGAGTAGCTAGCACACTAACTGTCAACAGAGTAGCTAGCAAACTGTCAACAGAGTAGCTAGCAAACTGTCAACAGAGTAGCTAGCAAACTGTCAACAGCGTAGCTAGCAAACTGTCAACAGAGTAGCTAGCAAACTGTCAACAGAGTAGCTAGCAAACTGTCAACAGAGTAGCTAGCAAACTAACTGCCAACAGAGTAGCTAGCAAACTGTCAACAGAGTAGCTAGCAAACTGTCAACAGAGTAACTAGAAAACTGTCAACAGAGTAGCTAGCAAACTGACTGTCAACAGAGTAGCTAGCAAACTAACTTTCAACAGAGTAGCTAGCAAACTAACTGTCAACAGAGTAGCTAGCAAACTGTCAACAGAGTAGCTAGCAAACTGTCAACAGAGTAGCTAGCAAACTGTCAACAGCGTAGCTAGCAAACTGTCAACAGAGTAGCTAGCAAACTGTCAACAGAGTAGCTTGCAAACTGTCAACAGAGTAGCTAGCAAACTGTCAACAGAGTAGCTAGCAAACTGACTGTCAACAGAGTAGCTAGCAAACTAACTGTCAACAGAGTAGCTAGCAAACTGTCAACAGAGTAGCTAGCAAACTGTCAACAGAGTAACTAGAAAACTGTCAACAGAGTAGCTAGCAAACTGACTGTCAACAGAGTAGCTAGCAAACTAACTGTCAACAGAGTAGCTAGCAAACTGTCAACAGAGTAGCTAGCAAACTAACTGTCAACAGAGTAGCTAGCAAACTGTCAACAGAGTAGCTAGCAAACTGTCAACAGAGTAGCTAGCAAACTGTCAACAGAGTAACTAGAAAACTGTCAACAGAGTAGCTAGCAAACTGACTGTCAACAGAGTAGCTAGCAAACTAACTTTCAACAGAGTAGCTAGCAAACTAACTGTCAACAGAGTAGCTAGCAAACTGTCAACAGAGTAGCTAGCAAACTGTCAACAGAGTAGCTAGCAAACTGTCAACAGCGTAGCTAGCAAACTGTCAACAGAGTAGCTAGCAAACTGTCAACAGAGTAGCTTGCAAACTGTCAACAGAGTAGCTAGCAAACTGTCAACAGAGTAGCTAGCAAACTGACTGTCAACAGAGTAGCTAGCAAACTAACTGTCAACAGAGTAGCTAGCAAACTGTCAACAGAGTAGCTAGCAAACTGTCAACAGAGTAACTAGAAAACTGTCAACAGAGTAGCTAGCAAACTGACTGTCAACAGAGTAGCTAGCAAACTAACTGTCAACAGAGTAGCTAGCAAACTGTCAACAGAGTAGCTAGCAAACTAACTGTCAACAGAGTAGCTAGCAAACTGTCAACAGAGTAGCTAGCAAACTGTCAACAGAGTAGCTAGCAAACTGTCAACAGAGTAGCTAGCAAGCAACAAGATATGCCAAATGACAGTCTAAAAACCACTTGGGGGTAAATAAATCAGATTTGACCGTTCAGACATGGTCATGAATCAGATTTGTATTTCACTTCACACCACCCAAAAGCACAGATTCCAAGTTCTGTTTGGCTGTTTAGCATATAATGGAATTTCCATTTGGACAGTTTATCGACAAATTTGCTATTTCCATTTTTATCCAAAACGTACATTACGCACATAAACATGTTGGATGGAAACCTGGTGATAGTAACACAATGTATACCGGATTAAACAGGGATCCATAGGAAGGATTCTCAGCCATACAAACTGCCTGAGAGGCTACATTTACACAGGCAGCACAGATCAGATCTATTTTTCCCCCCACTAATTGGTCTTTTGACCAATCACATCAGCTCTTTTGACCGATAAATAGGCAAAAATCAGACTCCGAGAATTGGGCTGCCTGTGTAAACGAAGCCATAGCATCAAGTAAAAACTCAAACCGTATTAGTTAGTTATTAGTGTCCGACCCACAGCATAGCATCTCTTACTAACCTATGACTCAGCCCACTGCTACAATGAATATCTATATTACAGTTGTGTTGGACACAAATCATTGTATTGACTTTAGCTACTGAATCAGATTGACATTAAGTGGACTGGGCTATATCCCTTAGTGATCCTGTGGTGACTTCATACAGATGATACATCTGCCTGAGAGGAAGACACACACACACACACACACACACACACACACACACACACACACACACACACACACACACACACACACACACACACACACACACACACACACACACACACACACACACACACACACCATCTCCTCTGTATGACAGGCACTATCTGTTCTCACCAATGGATCTGTCAGGGTTCTGTTCCTTTCTCTCTCTTCTCGCTCTACTTAACCATCCATTACAATCCAGTTCCCTTTCTCTCTCTTCTCTCTCTTCTCTCTCTACTTAACCATCCATTACAATCAAGTTCCCTTTGTCTCTCTTCTCTCTCTACTTAACCATCCATTACAATCGAGTTCCCTTTCTCTCTCTTCTCTCTCTACTTAACCATCCATTACAATCGAGTTCCCTTTCTCTCTCTTCTCTCTCTACTTAACCATCCATTATAATCCAGTTCCCTTTCTCTCTCTTCTCTCTCCTCTCTCTACTTAACCATCCATTACAATCCAGTTCCCTTTCTCTCTCTTCTCTCTCCTCTCTCTACTTAACCATCCATTACAATCCAGTTCCCTTTCTCTCTCTTCTCTCTCTTCTCTCTCTACTTAACCATCCATTACAATCCAGTTCCCTTTCTCTCTCTTCTCTCTCTTCTCTCTCTTCTCTCTCTTCTCTCTCTACTTAACCATCCATTACAATCCAGTCCCCTTTCTCTCTCTTCTCTCTCTTCTCTCTCTACTTAACCATCCATTACAATCCAGTTCCCTTTCTCTCTTTTCTCTCTCTACTTAACCATCCATTACAATCCAGTCCCCTTTCTCTCTCTTCTCTCTCTTCTCTCTCTTCTCTCCCTACTCAGTTCATTTCTATCCGGCCATATTGTTTTCAAAACACATAAAGGAGTCATAAGACCTTCACACCCTGCTCTTGTCGTCAGACAATGGTTGTCTTTTACAACCTGACACAGTCAACTGTTGAAACAACAGACACGGTAAACAATAGAGAACATTGTTTTTGTTGTACTAACCTTCCCCATGTCCCAAAATGGCATCCTAGTCCCTATAGCTCTAGTCAAAAGAAGTGCACTACAGAGGGACTAGGGTTTCATTTTGGGACACATCCCTGTACTCTGTCTTAGTTCTAACACACAGCAGCTGTCGTCTACAACTTCCTGCCACTGAAGGACATGGTTTTTACTGCACCAGTCAATCTAACACAACAATGGAAACATGAACCAACATCAATTCAAAGGGTCTTTATTGGGATGGGAAACATATTGTCCCGGTTGACTAGGAGTGGAAGGTAGGAATCAGGCCGCAGAGAGCAGAGGTTCAAGGAAAAAATATACATTTAATCCGCCACAAAAATGGTCCTACTCAAAACACAGGGCGAAAAACACTGACCAACTCAAAACACAGGGCGGAAAACACTGACCAACCCTAAACACGGGGCGGAAAACACTGACCAACCCAAAACACGTGGCAGAAAACACTGACCAACCCAAAACACAGAGCGGAAAACACTGACCAACCCAAAACACAGGGCGGAAAACACTGACCAACCCAAAACACGGGGCGAAAACACTGACCAACCCAAAACACAGAGCGGAAAACACTGACCAACCCAAAACACAGGGCGGAAAACACTAGACCAACCCAAAACACAGGGCGGAAAACACTGACCAACCCAAAACACAGGGGGGAAAACACTGACCAACCCAAAACACAGGGCGGAAAACACTGACCAACCCAAAACACAGGGCGGAAAACACTGACCAATCCAAAACACGGGGAAGAAAACACTGACCAACCCAAAACACGGGGCGGAAAACACTGACCAACCCAAAACACGGGGCGGAAAACACTGACCAACCCAAAACATAGGGCAGGAAAACACTGACCAACCCAAAACACGGGGCGGAAAACACTGACCAACCCAAAACACAGGGCGGAAAACACTGACCAATCCAAAACACGGGGCGGAAAACACCGACCAACCCAAAACACGGGGCGGAAAACACTGACCAACCCAAAACACAGGGCGGAAAACACTGACCAACCCAAAACACGGGGCGGAAAACACTGACCAACCCAAAACACAGAGCGGAAGAAAATGACCAACCCAAAACACGGGCAGAAAACACTGACCAACCCAAAACACAAGGCAGGAAAACACTGACCAACCCAAAACACAGGGTGGAAAACACTGACCAACCCAAAACACAGGGCGGAAAACACTGACCAACCCAAAACACAGGGCGGAAAACACTGACCAACCCAAAACACAGGGTGGAAAACACTGACCAACCCAAAACACAGGGCGGAAAACACTGACCAACCCAAAACACAGGGCGGAAAACACTGACCAACCCAAAACACAGGGCGGAAAACCCTGACCAACCCAAAACACAGGGCGGAAAACCCTGACCAACCCAAAACACGGGGCGGAAAACACTGACCAACCCAAAACACAGGGCGGAAAACACTGACCAACCCAAAACACAGGGCGGAAAACACTGACCAACCCAAAACACAGGGCGGAAAACACTGACCAACCCAAAACACAGGGCTGAAAAACACTGACCAACCCAAAACACAGGGCGGAAAACACTGACCAACCCAAAACACAGGGCAGGAAAACACTGACCAACCCAAAACACAGGGCGGAAAACACTGACCAACCCAAAACACAGGGCTGAAAACACTGACCAACCCAAAACACAGGGCGGAAAACACTGACCAACCCAAAACACAGGGCGGAAAACACTGACCAACCCAAAACACAGAGCGGAAAACACTGACCAACCCAAAACACAGGGCGGAAAACACTGACCAACCCAAAACACAGGGCGGAAAACACTGACCAACCCAAAACACAGAGTAACACGGCTCCGGAGCACAACAACACCTCCAACTCAAAACGTGAACACAAAACAATCCCGCACAAACAAAAGCTTCACAATCTTAAATAGGCGAGTAAATCAAGAAAACACAAATAGGAACAGGTGCAACGAATAAGACAAAACTAACAGAAAAGGAAAAAGGGATCGGTGGCGGCTAGTAGGCCCTTTGACGACGACCGCCGAGCACCGCCCGAACAGGCAGTTGGGAGCCAACTTCGGCTGGAGTCGTGACACATGTGTTAACATTGTTAAAGCAAGTGAAGTAGATCATATACAAAAGTGAAATAAACAATTTAAAAATGAACAGGAAACACTCCCAGAAGTTACAAAAGAAAAAAGACATTACAAATGTCCTATTATGTATTTATATACAGTGTTGTAACGATGTGCAAATGGTTAAAGTACAAAAAAAGGGAAAATAAATAAACCTAAATATGGGTTGTATTTACCAATGGTGTTTGTTTTTCACTGGTTGCCCTTTTCTTGTGGCAACAGAACTCTCTCTCAATAGAAACAATGTATCGTTGATAATTATGTAAATCACACAAGTAACACTGTGATGAGCATAATTAGCATAATGATCAACTATGCATTGTGTCTGATTCCCAATTTCATGGGCTAATCGGGTTGATACAGAGAGCTAGCATGATATTTTAAAACCTGTAAGTACATGTAAACTGATGGTCAAACGTGTACGCCCATCAAAGAACGAGGGTGACCAAAGATACAATTTACATTAAGACGTCAAATAACAGAAGTACGGTGTGTGTGAGAGAGAGAGAGAGAGAGAGAGAGAGAGAGAGAGAGAGAGAGAGAGAGAGAGGAGAGAGAGAGAGGGCGGGGAGGGAGAGAGAGAGAGAGGGTGGGAGGGAGAGAGAGAGAGCGAGAGAGAGGGCGGGGGAGGGAGAGAGAGAGCGAGCGAGGGCGGGGAGGGAGAGAGCGAGGGCGGGGGAGGGAGAGAGAGAGCGAGGGTGGGGAGGGAGAGAGAGAGCGAGAGAGAGAGAGAGAGAGAGAGAGAGAGAGAGAGAGAGAGAGAGAGAGAGAGAGAGAGAGAGAGAGAGAGAGAGAGAGAGAGAGAGAGAGTGAGAGGGGGAGGGGGGGGAGAGAGAGAGAGAGAGAGTGAGTGACAGGGGGAGGGAGGGAGAGAGAGTGAGAGGAGAGAGAGAGAGAGGAGAGGGGGGGGGGGGAGGGAGAGAGAGAGGGGGGGGGGGGGGGGGGGGCAGGGAGAGAAAGAGAGAGAGTGAGTGAGTGAGTGAGTGAGAGAGAAGGGGCGGGGAGGGAGAGAGAGAGAGGGGGGGGGGGGTGGGGGAGAGGAGAGAGAGAGTAGAGGGAGAGAGAGAGTAGAGAGAGAGGATGAGACGCGAGAGAGAAGAGAGAGAGAGAGAGAGAGAGAGAGAGAGAGAGAGAGAGAGAGAGAGAGAGAGAGTAGAGGGAGTCAGCTAGAATCTCCAGTTCAGTCCACCTGGTCAATCTACTGAAGCACAGTGCTGGTGACGTCAATCTCAGTGGCTCACTGGGCAGAATAGCAATCAATCAATCAATCATATGCACTTTATAAAGCCTTTTTTATTACATCATCTGTTGTCACATGGCGCTTTACAGACACCCGGCCTAAACCCCCAAAGAATAAGCAACGCAGAGGTGGCCAGGAAAAGGACGAACACTAAAGAAGAACCCTCTCCAATGCGTTTGGACAAACTCTCAGAGCAAGACCTACTGATCTCTGCCTTCTGCCTTCAATTGTTGATCAAATCAGAGGTTTTAAGAAGAAGAAAAAGAGAGAGAGAGAGAGAGAGTGAGTGAGTGAGAGGGAAGGGGCGGGGAGGGAGAGAGAGAGAGAGAGAGAGAGAGAGAGAGAGAGAGAGTGAGTGAGTGAGAGGGAAGGGGCGGGGAGGGAGAGAGAGAGAGAGAGAGTGAGAGGGGGGGCAGGGAGAGAGAGAGAAGAAGAAGAAGAAAAAGAGAGAGAGATGTCTCACATGTCCCTCTGATAGAACAACGGTGAATGGTGATTTCTTAGAGTCTATGAATCACACCTTCTCCGGAAATACAGGCTATAAAAAGATATCTTACTAGCCAGGTCCCAGATCTGTTTGTGCTGTCTTGCTGAGGAGTTGTGATTGGCACGAAAGCTCAAACAGATCTGGGACCTGGCTAAGATCTAGTCTTTACATGTCCCTCTGAACTACAGAGACAACACAAACAGATCTGGGACCTGGCTAAGATCTAGTCTTTACATGTCCCTCTGAACTACAGAGAAAACACAAACAGATCTGGGACCTGGCTAAGATCTAGTCTTTACATGTCCCTCTGAACTACAGAGACAACACAAACAGACCTGGGACCTGGCTAAGATCTAGTCTTTACATGTCCCTCTGAACTACAGAGACAACACAAACAGATCTGGGACCTGGCTAAGATCTAGTCTTTACATGTCCCTCTGAACTACAGAGATAACACAAACAGATCTGGGACCTGGCTAAGATCTAGTCTTTACATGTCCCTCTGAACTACAGAGTCAACACAAACAGATCTGGGACCTGGCTAAGATCTAGTCTTTACATGTCCCTCTGAACTACAGAGACAACACAAACAGATCTGGGACCTGGCTAAGATCTAGTCTTTACATGTCCCTCTGAACTACAGAGAATAATGACTTCTTTAGAGTCAGTTCACACCCTCACCTCCTCTACACCTGTCTGTTAAGAGTGTAGCAGGGTCTGCGTCCCCAATGGAACCCTACACCCTCTTCCCTATGGGCGCTGGTCAGATGTAGTGCACTATATATAGAATAGGGTGCCATTAGGGCTGCAAGCCTTTGAGGTTCAGTAAGTCTGGTTAAGACACACACAGGTCTGGTTAATGACCACAGAGTGAACACTTGTTAGGGGGTAATTGACATGAAGAGGACAGAGCCTCTGTCTGTCTGTGTTAAACCATGTAGTGTAATAGTGGACGGAGAGTGTGTGTGTGTGTGTGTGTGTGTGTGTGTGTGTGTGTGTGTGTGTGTGTGTGTGTGTGTGTGTGTGTGTGTGTGTGTGTGTGTGTGTGTGTGTGTGTGTGTGTGTGTGTGTGTGTGTGTGTGTGTGTGTGTGTGTGTGTGTGTGTGTGTGTGTGTGTGTGTTCAACTCAGTGCAGTAATGATGAATCATTAGTATGTGTGGTGTTCTGCCTGGAGCCCAGCTTACCCATCCACCATATACACTGCTCAAAAAGATAAAGGGAACACTTAAACAACACGATGTAACTCCAAGTCAATCACACTTCTGTGAAATCAAACTGTCCACTTAGGAAGCAACACTGATTGACAATAAATTTCACATGCTGTTGTGCAAGTGGAATAGACAAAAGGTGGAAATTATAGGCAATTAGCAAGACACCCCCAATCAAGGAGTGATTCTGCAGGTGGTGACTACAGACCACTTCTCAATTCCTATGCTTCCTGGCTGATGTTTTGGTCACTTTTGAATGCTGGCGGTGCTCTCACTCTAGTGGTAACATGAGACGGAGTCTACAACCCACACAAGTGGCTCAGGTAGTGCAGCTCATCCAGGATGGCACATCAATGCGAGCTGTGGCAAGAATGTTTGCTGTGTCTGTCAGCGTAGTGTCCAGAGCATGGAGGCGCTACCAGGAGACAGGCCAGTACATCAGGAGACGTGGAGGAGGCCGTAGGAGGGCAACAACCCAGCAGCAGGACCGCTACCTCCGCCTTTGTGCAAGGAAGAGCACTGCCAGAGCCCTGCAAAAATGACCTCCAGCAGGCCACAAATGCGCATGTGTCAGCATATGGTCTCACAAGGGCTCTGAGGATATCATCTCAGTACCTAATGGCAGTCAGGCTACCTCTGGCGAGCACATGGAGGGCTGTGCGGCCCCACAAAGAAATGCCACCCCACACCATGACTGACCCACCGCCAAACCGGCCATGCTGGAGGATGTTGCAGGCAGCAGAACGTTCTCCACGGTGTCTCCAGACTCTGTCACGTCTGTCACATGTGCTCATGTGCTCAGTGTGAACCTGCTTTCATCTGTGAAGAGCACAGGGCGCAGTGGCGAATTTGCCAATCTTGGTGTTCTCTGGCAAATGCCAAACGTCCTGCACGGTGTTGGGCTGTAAGCACAACCCCCACCTGTGGACGTCGGGCCCTCATACCACCCTCATGGAGTCTGTTTCTGACCGTTTGAGCAGACACATGCACATTTGTGGCCTGCTGGAGGTCATTTTGCAGGGCTCTGGCAGTGCTAGGTTCCTCATGTTAACCCAGGAAATAGATCAGAACATCAGAGATGACAGCTGTGGTTCCTCATGTTAACCCAGGAAATAGATCAGAACATCAGAGATGACAGCTGAGGTTCCTCATGTTAACCCAGGAAATAGATCAGAACATCAGAGATGACAGCTGGGGTTCCTCATGTTAACCCAGGAAATAGATCAGAACATCAGAGATGAAAGCTGGGGTTCCTCATGTTAACCCAGGAAATAGAACAGAACATCAGAGATGACAGCTGAGGTTCCTCGTGTTAACCCAGGAAATAGATCAGAACATCAGAGATGACAGCTGAGGTTCCTCGTGTTAACCCAGGAAATAGATCAGAACATCAGAGATGAAAGCTGGGGTTCCTAATGTTAACCCAGGAAATAGATCAGAACATCAGAGATGAAAGCTGGGGTTCCTCGTGTTAACCCAGGAAATAGATCAGAACATCAGAGATGACAGCTGGGGTTCCTCATGTTAACCCAGGAAATAGATCAGAACATCAGAGATGAAAGCTGGGGTTCCTCATGTTAACCCAGGAAATAGATCAGACCATCAGAGATGACCTCCGTGAGCAACATGTCTCTGCCGGGAGGAGATTTATTGACTTTCCTTCACACACACACACACACACACACACACACACAGACACACACACACACACACGCACACGCACACGCACGCGCACGCACTCACGCAAACACACACACACACACACACACACACACACATGACTGCATCATTCAGTAGGTACACACACACACACACACACACACACACACGACTGCATCATTCAGTAGGTACACACACACACACACACACTCATCAACATCACTCCTTTCAGGGACAATGGCTGTTGTTTTAGGTCATGTGTAATGTGTTCCTTCTGAATTCACACACAACGGATTATTCATACAGAGTTTTTGATTAGAGTGAACATTGATGAGATTTCCCGCAGAGCAATTTGATGATAGCAGTTGTAGAACTAACTACCCAGAACACATCACTCAATAAAATAAACACTGGTTTAATTAGACATCTCGCGTCTACGGTTGATCATGGATATCAGATAGCATAGCAAAACATTATGATAGCAGGCAGCATAGTGAAACATTATGATAGCAGGCAGCATAGTAAAACATTATGATAGCAGGCAGCATAGTAAAGCATTATGATAGCAGGCAGCATAGCAAAACATTATGATAGCAGGCAGCATAGTAAAACATTATGATAGCAGGCAGCATAGTAAAACATTATGATAGCAGGCAGCATAGTAAAACATTATGATAGCAGGCAGCATAGTAAAACATTATGATAGCAGGCAGCATAGTAAAACATTATGATAGCAGGCAGCATAGCAGGCAGCATAGTAAAACATTATGATAGCAGGCAGCATAGCAAAACATTATGATAGCAGGCAGCATAGTAAAACATTATGATAGCAGGCAATATAGTAAAACATTATGATAGCAGGCAGCATAACAAAACATTATGATAGCAGGCAGCATAGCAGGCAGCATAGTAAAACATTATGATAGCAGGCAGCATAGTAAAACATTATGATAGCAGGCAGCATAGTAAAACATTATGATAGCAGGCAGCATAGTAAAACATTATGATAGCAGGCAGCATAGCAGGCAGCATAGTAAAACATTATGATAGCAGGCAGCATAGTAAAACATTATGATAGCAGGCAGCATAACAAAACATTATGATAGCAGGCAGCATAGCAAAACATTATGATAGCAGACAGCATAGTAAAACATTATGATAGCAGGCAGCATAGTAAAACATTATGATAGCAGGCAGCATAGTAAAACATTATGATAGCAGGCAGCATAGTAAAACATTATGATAGCAGGCAGCATAGTAAAACATTATGATAGCAGGCAGCATAGTAAAACATTATGATAGCAGGCAGCATAACAAAACATTATGATAGCAGGCAGCATAGTAAAGCATTATGATAGCAGACAGCATAGTAAAACATTATGATAGCAGGCAGAATAGTAAAACATTATGATAGCAGGCAGCATAGCAGGCAGCATAACAAAACATTATGATAGCAGGCAGCATAGTAAAACATTAGGATAGCAGGCAGCATAGTAAAACATTAGGGTAGCAGGCAGCATAACAAAACATTATGATAGCAGGCAGCATAGTAAAGCATTATGATAGCAGACAGCATAGTAAAACATTATGATAGCAGACAGCATAGTAAAACATTATGATAGCAGGCAGCATAGTAAAACATTATGATAGCAGACAGCATAACAAAACATTATGATAGCAGACAGCATAGCAGGCAGCATAACAAAACATTATGATAGCAGACAGCATAACAAAACATTATGATAGCAGGCAGCATAGTAAAACATTATGATAGCAGGCAGCATAGTAAAACATTATGATAGCAGGCAGCATAGCAAAACATTATGATAGCAGGCAGCATAGTAAAACATTATGATAGCAGGCAGCATAGTAAAACATTATGATAGCAGGCAGCATAGTAAAACATTATGATAGCAGGCAGCATAGTAAAACATTATGATAGCAGGCAGCATAACAAAACATTATGATAGCAGGCAGCATAGTAAAACATTATGATAGCAGGCAGCATAACAAAACATTATGATAGCAGGCAGCATAGTAAAACATTATGATAGCAGGCAGCATAGTAAAACATTATGATAGCAGGCAGCATAACAAAACATTATGATATCAGATAGCATAACAAAACATTATGATAGCAGGCAGCATAGTAAAACATTATGATAGCAGGCAGCATAGTAAAACATTATGATAGCAGGCAGCATAACAAAACATTATGATAGCAGGCAGCATAGTAAAACATTATGATAGCAGACAGCATAGTAAAACATTATGATAGCAGACAGCATAACAAAACATTATGATAGCAGGCAGCATTATTAAAACATTATGATAGCAGACAGCATAACAAAACATTATGATAGCAGGCAGCATTATTAAAACATTATGATAGCAGACAGCATAACAAAACATTATGATAGCAGGCAGCATAACAAAACATTATGATAGCAGGCAGCATAGTAAAACATTAGGGCAGCAGGCAGCATAGTAAAACATTATGATAGCAGACAGCATAACAAAACATTATGATAGCAGGCAGCATAACAAAACATTATGATAGCAGGCAGCATAGTAAAACATTATGATAGCAGGCAGCATAGTAAAACATTATGATAGCAGGCAGCATAGTAAAACATTATGATAGCAGGCAGCATAGTAAAACATTATGATAGCAGGCAGCATAACAAAACATTATGATATCAGATAGCATAACAAAACATTATGATAGCAGGCAGCATAGTAAAACATTATGATAGCAGGCAGCATAGTAAAACATTATGATAGCAGGCAGCATAACAAAACATTATGATAGCAGGCAGCATAGTAAAACATTATGATAGCAGGCAATATAGTAAAACATTATGATAGCAGGCAGCATAGTAAAACATTATGATAGCAGGCAGCATAGTAAAACATTATGATAGCAGGCAGCATAGTAAAACATTATGATAGCAGGCAGCATAGTAAAACATTAGGATAGCAGGCAGCATAGTAAAACATTATGATAGCAGGCAATATAGTAAAACATTATGATAGCAGGCAGCATAGTAAAACATTATGATAGCAGGCAGCATAGTAAAACATTATGATAGCAGGCAGCATAGTAAAACATTATGATAGCAGGCAGCATAGTAAAACATTATGATAGCAGGCAGCATAGTCAAACATTATGATAGCAGGCAGCATAGTAAAACATTATGATAGCAGGCAGCATAGTAAAACATTATGATAGCAGGCAGCATAGTAAAACATTATGATAGCAGGCAGCATAGCAGGCAGCATAGTAAAACATTATGATAACAGGCAGCATAGCAGGCAGCATAACAAAACATTATGATAGCAGGCAGCATAGTAAAACATTATGATAGCAGACAGCATAGTAAAACATTATGATAGCAGACAGCATAGTAAAACATTAGGGTAGCAGGCAGCATAACAAAACATTATGATAGCAGGCAGCATAGTAAAACATTATGATAGCAGACAGCATAGTAAAACATTATGATAGCAGGCAGCATAGTAAAACATTAGGATAGCAGGCAGCATAGTAAAACATTAGGGTAGCAGGCAGCATAACAAAACATTATGATAGCAGGCAGCATAGTAAAACATTATGATAGCAGGCAGCATAGTAAAACATTATGATAGCAGGCAGCATAGTAAAACATTAGGATAGCAGGCAGCATAGTAAAACATTATGATATCAGGCAGCATAGTAAAACATTATGATAGCAGGCAGCATAGTAAAACATTAGGATAGCAGGCAGCATAGTAAAACATTAGGGTAGCAGGCAGCATAACAAAACATTATGATAGCAGGCAGCATAGTAAAACATTATGATAGCAGGCAGCATAGTAAAACATTATGATAGCAGGCAGCATAGTAAAACATTAGGATAGCAGGCAGCATAGTAAAACATTAGGGTAGCAGGCAGCATAACAAAACATTATGATAGCAGGCATTATAGTAAAACATTATTATAGCAGGCAGCATAGTAAAACATTATGATAGCAGGCAGCATGGTAAAATATTAGGATAGCAGGCAGCATAACAAAACATTATGATAGCAGGCAGAATAACAAAACATTATGATAGCAGGCAGCATAGTAAAACATTATGATAGCAGGCAGCATAGTAAAACATTATGATAGCAGGCAGCATAGTAAAACATTATGATAGCAGGCAGCATAGTAAAACATTATGATAGCAGGCAGCATAGTAAAACATTATGATAGCAGGCAGCATAGCAGGCAGCATAGTAAAACATTATGATAGCAGGCAGCATAGTAAAACATTATGATAGCAGGCAGCATAGTAAAACATTATGATAGCAGGCAGCATAGTAAAACATTATGATAGCAGGCAGCATAGTAAAACATTATGATAGCAGGCAGCATAGTAAAACATTATGATAGCAGGCAGCATAGTAAAACATTATGATAGCAGGCAGCATAGCAGGCAGCATAGTAAAACATTATGATAGCAGGCAGCATAGTAAAACATTATGATAGCAGGCAGCATAGTAAAACATTATGATAGCAGGCAGCATAGTAAAACATTATGATAGCAGGCAGCATAGTAAAACATTAGGATAGCAGGCAGCATAGTAAAACATTAGGATAGCAGGCAGCATAGTAATACATTATGATAGCAGGCAGCATAGCAAAACATTAGGATAGCAGGCAGCATAGTAAGACATTATGATAGCAGGCACCATAGCAGGCAGCATAGTAAAACATTATGATAGCAGGCAGCATAGTAAAACATTATGATAGCAGGCAGCATAGCAGGCAGCATAACAAAACATTATAATAGCAGGCAGCATAACAGAACATTATGATAGCAGGCAGCATAGTAAAACATTATGATAGCAGGCAGCATAACAAAACATTATGATAGCAGGCAGCATAGTAAAACATTATGATAGCAGGCAGCATAACAAAACATTATGATAGCAGGCAGCATAGTAAAACATTATGATAGCAGGCAGCATAGTAAAACATTATGATAGCAGGCAGCATAGTAAAACATTATGATAGCAGGCAGCATAACAAAACATTATGATAGCAGGCAGCATAACAAAACAGTATGATAGCAGGCAGCATAGTAAAACATTATGATAGCAGGCAGCATAGTAAAACATTATGATAGCAGGCAGCATAACAAAACATTATGATAGCAGGCAGCATAGTAAAACATTATGATAGCAGGCAGCATAACAAAACATTATGATAGCAGGCAGCATAACAAAACATTATGATAGCAGACAGCATAGTAAAACATTATGATAGCAGGCAGCATAGTAAAACATTATGATAGCAGGCAGAATAGTAAAACATTATGATAGCAGGCAGCATAGTAAAACATTATGATAGCAGGCAGCATAGTAAAACATTATGATAGCAGGCAGCATACTAAAACATTATGATAGCAGGCAGCATAGTGAAACACTATGATAGCAGGCAGCATAGTAAAACATTATGATAGCAGGCAGCATAGTAAAACATTATGATAGCAGGCAGCATAACAAAACATTATGATAGCAGGCAGCATAGTAAAACATTATGATAGCAGGCAGCATAGTAAAACATTATGATAGCAGGCAGCATAGTAAAACATTATGATAGCAGGCAGCATAGTAAAACATTAGGATAGCAGGCAGCATAGCAGGCAGCATAGTAAAACAT
This sequence comes from Salvelinus fontinalis, assembly GCF_029448725.1. Lineage (NCBI taxonomy): Eukaryota > Metazoa > Chordata > Actinopteri > Salmoniformes > Salmonidae > Salvelinus > Salvelinus fontinalis. The sequence continues at coordinate 142,368 of NW_026600631.1, read as the reverse complement.
TATGATAGCAGGCAGCATAGTAAAACATTATGATAGCAGGCAGCATAGTAAAACATTATGATAGCAGGCAGCATAGTAAAACATTATGATAGCAGGCAGCATAGTAAAACATTAGGATAGCAGGCAGCATAGCAGGCAGCATAGTAAAACATTATGATAGCAGGCAGCATAGTAAAACATTAGGATAGCAGGCAGCATAGTAAAACATTATGATAGCAGGCAGCATAGTAAAACATTAGGATAGCAGGCAGAATAGTAAAACATTAGGATAGCAGGCAGCATAGTAAAACATTATGATAGCAGGCAGCATAGCAGGCAGCATAGTAAAACATTATGGTAGCTGGCAGCATAGTGAAACATTAGGATAGCAGGCAGCATAGTAAAACATTAGGATAGCAGGCAGCATAGTAAAACATTATGATAGCAGGCAGCATAGTAAAACATTATGGTAGCTGGCAGCATAGTAAAACATTATGATAGCAGGCAGCATAGTGAAACATTATGATAGCAGGCAGCATAGTAAAACATTATGATAGCAGGCAGCATAGTAAAACATTATGATAGCAGGCAGCATACTAGGGCATTCCCGGCAGGAAGAACTGGTGAAAATGACGTCCTTGGACAACCAGATGGAGTAGCTGGATCCACTTTCGCTTCTGCCTCTATCCCTCCATATCTAAGATAGTGACTGTCGTCGTCTGGACACTGCCAGGCTTCACACAAGCTGGTGTCTGTAGATACTGGTGGATGTCTCCTAAATGGCATCCTAGTCCCTTTTATAGAGCACTACGTTTGACCAGAGCCCTATGTTGCCCTGGTCAACAGTAGTGCACTATAAAGGGAATAGCTTGTCATTTGGGACCTCTGTGGATACTGCTAGGCTAGTTATAGGATGGTCTCTGTGGATACTGCTAAGCTAGCTACAGGTTGGTCTCTGTAGATACTGCTATGCTAGCTACAGGATGGTCTCTATAGATACTGCTAGGCTAGCTACAGGATGGTCTCTGTGGATACTGCTAGGCTAGCTACAGGATGGTCTCTGTGGATACTACTAGGTTAGCTACAGGGTGGTCTCTGTGGATACTGCTAGGTTAGCTACAGGATGGTCTCTGTGGATACTGCTAGGCTAGCTACAGGATGGTCTCTGTGGATACTGCTAGGCTAGTTATAGGATGGTCTCTGTAGATACTGCTAGGCTAGCTACAGGATGGTCTCTGTGGATACTGCTAGGCTAGCTACAGGATGGTCTCTGTAGATACTGCTAGGCTAGCTACAGGATTGTCTCCGTGGATACTGCTAGGCTAGCTACAGGATGGTCTCTGTGGATACTGCTAGGCTAGCTACAGGATGGTATCTGTGGATACTGCTAGGCTAGCTACAGGATGGTCTCTGTGGATACTGCTAGGCTAGCTGCAGGATGGTCTCTGTGGATACTGCTAGGCTAGCTGCAGGAGGATCTCTGTGGATACTGCTAGGCTAGCTACAGGAGGGTCTCTGTGGATACTGCTAGGCTAGCTACAGGATGGTCTCTGTGGATACTGCTAGGTTAGCTACAGGATGGTCTCTGTGGATACTGCTAGGCTAGCTACAGGATGGTCTCTGTGGATACTGCTAGGCTAGCTACAGGATGGCCTCTGTGGATACTGCTAGGCTAGCTACAGGATGGCCTCTGTGGATACTGCTAGGCTAGCTGCAGGATGGTCTCTGTGGATACTGCTAGGCTAGCTGCAGGATGGTCTCTGTGGATACTGCTAGGCTAGCTACAGGATGGTCTCTGTGGATACTGCTAGGCTAGCTGCAGGATGGTCTCTGTGGATACTGCTAGGCTAGCTACAGGATGGTCTCTGTGGATACTGCTAGGCTAGCTACAGGATGTTCTCTGTGGATACTGCTAGGCTAGCTACAGGATGGTCTCTGTGGATACTGCTAGGCTAGCTACAGGATGGTCTCTGTGGATACTGCTAGGCTAGCTACAGGATTGTCTCTATAGATACTGCTAGGCTAGCTACAGGATGGTGTCTGTGGATACTGCTAGGCTAGCTACAGGCTGTACACCTTCAGGCCTGCCTGACTCCTGACAACTCTCCTCCTCCGGGTTAGTTGGAGGAGGCCAATGCATTGTATTGAAGCCTTAGATACCTGACATTTGGCAAAACGTAGGTACCTTTGAAAGGTTGCAGAGTACAAGGTAGGCAGGGAGCTGTACTCCTCCTCCCTGTCAAATCAAATAACAGAATGGGAGGGACAAAGCAAACTGGGATTTCAACTCAACTAAATGACCAAAATGTGAACTGCCTGGTTAAATACTCTCCAACATAAGACACCTCTTAAATGGACATCGAATCAGGAATGGTATTGAACCAATCAAAAGAGTTATAGCAGCAGACCTGCATGACAGTACAGTGACTCCCTGGTCCATTTGTAGAGAGATTGATTAAGATGTATCTCTGTAAGCTTCTGTCAGCTGGGCATCTTTACTCCTAAAGGACTGTAAGCAATAGCTTGTACAAACAGAATTACACGAGTATGACAAACCTTATACCCAATAACCAGGAAAATCATGACTACTAAAGCGGGGAAGAAAGAGGGGAGAAGAGGGAGAGGAGAGACGGGGGAGGGGAGACGACGAGGGAGAGGGGGACGAGAGGAAGGGAGACGAGAGTGAGGGGAGACGAGGGGGGGAAGAGGGAGAGGGGAGAAGAGGGGATGGGATACGGGAGTGAAGGGGAGGGGATACGGGAGTGAGGGGAGACGAGGGAGAGGGGAGACAGGAAACGTGGGGGGGGGGGGAAGACGGGGAAGTGGATATGGAAGTGAGGGGAGGGGATACGGAGTGTGAGGTAGCAGCCTGAACACACTGAGGCCTAATAGACTGTGACGGTGGTGTGAACTAATACCACACATCAAGATGGAGCACATCCTATATAGACTGTGTCTGAGATGGCAACCTATTCCCCAATAGCCCACTACATGGACCAGGGCTGGTTGATCTGCTGAGGCCTTTCTGCCTGACACCTCAAGGCTCTGGTCCAAAATACACGGCTATCTGGGAAGCAGTCATAGTCTTATCTTCTGTGTCTCCTCCTAACTAACCCAAGATGGTGGACTGGCTGAGTTGTTTTTGTTGTTTGTTTGTTTGTTTGTTAGATGTAACTTTTATTTAACTAGGCAAGTCAGTTATTAAGAATTAATGCTTATTTACAATGGTGGCCTACACAGGCCAAACCCGGACGACTCTGGGCCAATTGGGAGCCGCACTACGGGACTTGAACCAGGGTGTCAGTAGCGAGGCCTCTAGCACTGAGATGCAATGCCTTAGACCGCTGTGCCACTTGGGAGCTAGCAGGCTAGTCTGGCTGATCCAATAGAAGGCTAGTAGGCTGGTCTGGCTGAGGTGATACAATAGAAGGCTAGCAGGCTGGTCTGGCTGAGGTGATACAATAGAAGGCTAACAGGCTGGTCTGGCTGAGGTGATCCAATGGAAGGCTAGCAGGCTGGTCTGACTGTTACAATAGAAGGCCAGCAGGCTGGTCTGGCTGATACAATAGAAGACTAGCAGGCTGGTCTGACTGATACAATAGAAGGCCAGCAGGCTGGTCTGACTGATACAATAGAAGGCTAGCAGGCTGGTCTGGCTGAGGTGATCCAATAGAAGGCTAGCAGGCTTGTCTGGCAGGTACAATAGAAGACTAGCAGGCTGGTCTGACTGATACAATAGAAGGCCAGCAGGCTGGTCTGACTGATACAATAGAAGGCTAGCAGGCTGGTCTGGCTGAGGTGATCCAATAGAAGGCTAGCAGGCTTGTCTGGCAGGTACAATAGAAGACTAGCAGGCTGGTCTGACTGATACAATAGAAGGCTAGCAGGCTGGTCTGGCAGGTACAATAGAAGACTAGCAGGCTGGTCTGACTGATACAATAGAAGGCTAGCAGGCTGGTCTGGCTGATACAATAGAAGGCTAGCAGGCTGGTCTGGCAGGTACAATAGAAGGCTAGCAGGCTGGTCTGGCTGATACAATAGAAGGCTAGCAGGCTGGTCTGGCTGATACAATAGAAGGCTAGCAGGCTGGTCTGGCTGATACAATAGAAGGCTAGCAGGCTGGTCTGGCTGAGGTGATACAATAGAAGGCCAGCAGGCTGGTCTGGCTGAGGTGATACAATAGAAGGCTAGCAGGCTGGTCTGGCTGAGGTGATACAATAGAAGGCTAGCAGGCTGAGGTGATACAATAGAAGGCCAGCAGGCTGGTCTGACTGATACAATAGAAGGCTAGCAGGCTGGTCTGTCTGATCCAATAGAAGGCTAGCAGGCTGGTCTGGCTGATACAATAGAAGGCCAGCAGGCTGGTCTGGCTGAGGTGATACAATAGAAGGCTAGCAGGCTGAGGTGATACAATAGAAGGCTAGCAGGCTGGTCTGTCTGAGGTGATACAATAGAAGGCTAGCAGGCTGAGGTGATACAATAGAAGGCCAGCAGGCTGGTCTGACTGATACAATAGAAGGCTAGCAGGCTGGTCTGGCTGATACAATAGAAGGCCAGCAGGCTGGTCTGGCTGAGGTGATACAATAGAAGGCCAGCAGGCTGAGGTGATACAATAGAAGGCTAGTAGGCTGGTCTGGCTGATACAATAGAAGGCCAGCAGGCTGGTCTGGCTGAGGTGATACAATAGAAGGCTAGCAGGCTGGTCTGGCTGAGGTGATACAATAGAAGGCCAGCAGGCTGGTCTGACTGATACAATAGAAGGCTAGCAGGCTGGTCTGGCTGATACAATAGAAGGCTAACAGGCGGGTCTGTCTGAGGTGATACAATAGAAGGCTAACAGACTGGTCTGGCTGATACAATAGAAAGCTAGCAGGCTTGTCTGGCTGAGGTGATACAATAGAAGATTGGCAGGCTGGTCTGGCTGAGGTGATACCATAGAAGGCTAACAGGCTGGTCTGATTGATACAATTGAAGGCTAGCAGGCTGGTCTGTCGAGCACGCACACGCGGCACAGAGGGGAGTTGACCTGTCCGCACACAATCTTCAGAGCCTCAATCCCATTACCCAGTGGGATATTGGTCTCTCTCACACAGAGCAGGCTCAACCAACCACTGCCCTGACTGCAGCTCCAGGGAATACACTGGCTATTTGATTTTCTGAGGCCTCTCTCTCTCTTCCTGCCTGACACACACAGAGAAACACGTAAACACATGAAGACGCTGAGTCACACACACATATGCAAACATGTACCGCACAATCATACAAACAGACAAAGGCTCAGTGGTGGGAAAAGTATTAAATTGTCATACTTGAGTAAAAGTAAAGATACCTTAATAGAAAATGGCTCAAGTAAAAGTGAAAGTCACCCAGTAAAATACTACTTGAGTAAAAGTATTTGGTTTTAAATATACTTAAGTATCAAAAGTAAAAAATAAAAGTATAAATAATTTCAAGTTCCTTATGTTAAGCAAACCAGACGGCACAATTTTTATTTTATTTTTTTGTTTTATTGACGGATAGGAAGGTGCAAACTCCAGCACTCAGACATCATTTACAAAAAAGCATTTGTGTTTCGTGAGTCTGCCAGATCAGAGGCAGTAGGGATGGACCAGGGATGTTCTCTTGATAAGTGCGTAAATTGGACCATTTTCCTGTCAAAAGGTAATGAGTACTTTTGGGCGTCAGAGGCACGGAGGGGAGTTGGTATTTCTTTTATGGAGTAAAAAGTTATTTTCTTTAGGAGGTCAAATAAAAGTAAAAGTAAAAGTTGCCAAAAATATAAATAGTAAAGTACAGATAACCCAAAAAAGCGACTTAAGTAAAAATACTTTAAAGTACTACTTAACTACTTTACACCACTGCAAATGCTCATTGATGCACACACACACATCCTCTCATGCTCACATACAGTGCATACGGAAAGTATTCAGACCCCTTAACTTTTCCCACATTTTGTTACGTTACAGCCTTATACTAAAATAGATTAAATTGTTTTTTTCCCTCATCAATCTACACACAATAATTCATAATGACAAAGCAAAAACTGGTTGTAAAAATTTTTTTTTTGCAAATGTATTCAAATTTTTAAACTTTAATAATACATTTACATACAGTACGAGTCAAAAGTTTGACACACCTACTCCTTCAAGGGTTTTTCTTCATTTTTTACTATTTTCTACATTGTCGAATAATAGTGAAGACATCAAAACTATTATATAACAAATATGGAATCATGTAGTAACAAAAAAAGTGTTAAACAAATCAAATTATATTTTAGATTCTTCAAAGTAGCCACCCGTTGCCTTGTTGACAGCTTTGCACACTCTTGGCATTCTCTTAACCAGCTTAATGAGGAATGTTGTTCCAACAGTCTTAAAGGAGTTCCCACATATGCTGAGCACTTTTTGGCTGCTTTTCCTTCACTCTGCTGTTCAACTCATCCCAAACCATCTCAATTGGGTTGAGGTCGGGTGATTGTGGAGGCCAGGTCTACTAATGCAGCACTCCAACACTCCTCTTCTTGGACAAATAGCCCTTACACAACCTGGAGGTGTGTTGGGTCATTGTCATGTAGAAAAACAAATGATAGTCACACAAAATGCAAACCAGGTGGGATGGCGTATCGCTGCAGAATGCGTTGGTAGCCATGCTGGTTAAGTGTGCCTTGAATTCTAAATAAATCACAGTGTCACCAGCAAAGCACCCCCATACCAGCACACCTCCTCCTCCATGCTTCACGGTGGGAAACACACATGCAGAGATCATCCGTTCACCTACTCTGCGTCTCACAAAGATACGGCGGTTGGAACCAAAAAAATCTAAAATTTGAACTCATCAGACCGAAGGACAGATTTCCACCGGTCGAATGTCCATTGCTCATGTTTCTCGGCCCAAGCAAGTCTCTTCTTATTATTGATGTCCTTTAGTAGTGGTTGTAGGTTGAGCCTCTTCGATGATGACAGCCTGAAGTAATGCTATGTTTTCAGAAAGGGGCGTAAGACAGAGCTTTGATCAGCATGGGAAGACTTGCAGCCAAAAGTGGCATTTCCTTCTGTAAGGTGTTCAGAAATGTCTCTGGTAAGCAGTATTAGGGACACTCTCCATTTGTTTTTATGTAGGTCATTTAGCAGACACTCTTTCCCAGAGTGACTTACAGTCGGTACATTTGAGGTAGATACAAACACCACGTAGGAATTCAAAGTAAAAAGCTTTCCTCAATAAAGTACCTCTTGATACCGTGTAGTGTTTTATTATGTTATATGATGTTGTGTTGCTGGGGGAATAGACCAGGGCTAGTGTCGTGTTGCTGTGGCAACAGACCAGGGTTAGTGTTGTGTTGCTATGGGAACAGACCAGGGTTAGTGTCGTGTTGCTGTGGGAACAGATCAGGGTTAGTGTTGTGTTGCTGTGGGAACAGACCAGGGTTAGTGTCGTGTTGCTGTGGGAATAGACCAGGGTTAGTGTTGTGTTGCTGTGGGAACAGACCAGGGTTAGTGTCGTGTTGCTGTGGGAATAGACCAGGGTTAGTGTCATGTTGCTATGGGAACAGACCAGGGTTAGTGTCGTGTTGCTGTGGGAACAGACCAGGGTTAGTGTCGTGTTGCTGTGGGAACAGACCAGGGTTAGTGTCGTGTTGCAATGGGAACAGACCAGGGTTAGTGTCGCGTTGCTGTGGGAACAGACCAGGGTTAGTGTTGCTGTGGGAACCGACCAGGGTTAGTGTTGTGTTGCTGTGGGAACAGACCAGGGTTAGTGTCGTATTGCTGTGGGAACAGACCAGGGTTAGTGTTGTGTTGCTATGGGAACAGACCAGGGTTAGTGTCGTGTTGCTATGAGAACAGACCAGGGTTAGTGTCGTGTTGCTGTGGGAACAGACCAGGGTTAGTGTCGTGTTGCTATGAGAACAGACCAGGGTTAGTGTCGTGTTGCTATGGGAACAGACCAGGGTTAGTGTCGTGTTGCTGTGGGAACAGATCAGGGTTAGTGTCGTGTCGCTGTGGGAACAGACCAGGGTTAGTGTCGTGTTGCTGTGGGAACAGACCAGGGTTAGTGTTGCTGTGGGAACAGACCAGGGTTAGTGTCGTGTTGCTGTGGGAACAGACCAGGGCTAGTGTTGTGTTGCTGTGGGAACAGACCAGGGTTAGTGTCGTGTTGCTGTGGGAACAGACAAGGGTTAGTGTTGCTGTGGGAACAGACCAGGGCTAGTGTTGTGTTGCTGTGGGAACAGACCAGGGTTAGTGTCGTGTTGCTGTGGGAACAGACCAGGGTTAGTGTTGCTGTGGGAACAGACCAGGGCTAGTGTTGTGTTGCTGTGGGAACAGACCAGGGTTAGTGTTGTGTTGCTGTGGGAACAGACCAGGGTTAGTGTCGTGTTGCTGTGGGAACAGACCAGGGTTAGTGTTGTGTTGCTATGGGAACAGACCAGGGTTAGTGTCGTGTTGCTGTGGGAACCGACCAGGGTTAGTGTCGTGTTGCTGTGGGAACAGACCAGGGTTAGTGTTGTGTTGCTGTGGGAACAGACCAGGGTTAGTGTCGTGTTGCTGTGGGAACAGATCAGGGTTAGTGTTGTGTTGCTGTGGGAACAGACCAGGGTTAGTGTTGTGTTGCTGTGGGAACAGACCAGGGTTAGTGTTGTGTTGCTGTGGGAACAGACCAGGGTTAGTGTAGCTATGGGAACAGACCAGGGTTAGTGTCGTGTTGCTGTGGGAACAGATCAGGGTTAGTGTTGTGTTGCTGTGGGAAAAGATCAGGGTTAGTGTTGTATTGCTGTGGGAACAGACCAGGGTTAGTGTTGTGTTGCTGTGGGAACAGACCAGGGTTAGTGCAGTGTTGTTATGGGAACAGACCAGGGTTAGTGTCGTGTTGCTGTGGGAACAGACCAGGGTTAGTGTTGTGTTGCTGTGGGAACAGACCAGGGTTAGTGTCGTGTTGCTGTGGGAATAGACCAGGGTTAGTGTTGTGTTGCTGTGGGAACAGACCAGGGTTAGTGTTGTGTTGCTGTGGGAACAGACCAGGGTTAGTGTTGCTGTGAGAACAGACCAGGGTTAGTGTTGTGTTGCTGTGGGAACAGACCAGGGTTAGTGTTGCTGTGGGAACCGACCAGGGTTAGTGTTGTATTGCTGTGGGAACAGACCAGGGTTAGTGTTGTATTGCTGTGGGAACAGACCAGGGTTAGTGTCGTGTTGCTATGAGAACAGACCAGGGTTAGTGTCGTGTTGCTATGGGAACAGACCAGGGTTAGTGTCGTGTTGCTGTGGGAACAGATCAGGGTTAGTGTTGTGTTGCTGTGGGAACAGACCAGGGTTAGTGTTGTGTTGCTGTGGGAACAGACCAGGGTTAGTGTTGCTGTGGGAACAGACCAGGGTTAGTGTCGTGTTGCTGTGGGAACAGATCAGGGTTAGTGTTGTGTTGCTGTGGGAACAGACCAGGGTTAGTGTTGCTGTGGGAACAGACCAGGGTTAGTGTCGTGTTGCTGTGGGAACAGACCAGGGTTAGTGTCGTGTTGCTGTGGGAACAGACCAGGGTTAGTGTTGTATTGCTGTGGGAACAGACCAGGGTTAGTGTCGTGTTGCTATGGGAACAGACCAGGGTTAGTGTCGTGTTGTTATGGGAACAGACCAGGGTTAGTGTCGTGTTGCTGTGGGAACAGACCAGGGTTAGTGTCGTGTTGCTGTGGGAACAGACCAGGGTTAGTGTCGTGTTGCTGTGGGAACAGACCAGGGTTAGTGTCGTGTTGCTGTGGGAACAGACCAGGGTTAGTGTCGTGTTGCTGTGGGAACAGACCAGGGTTAGTGTTGCTGTGGGAACAGACCAGGGTTAGTGTCGTGTTGCTGTGGGAACAGACCAGGGTTAGTGTCGTGTTGCTGTGGGAACAGATCAGGGTTAGTGTTGTGTTGCTGTGGGAACAGACCAGGGTTAGTGTCGTGTAGCTGTGGGAACAGATCAGGGTTAGTGTTGTGTTGCTGTGGGAACAGATCAGGGTTAGTGTTGTGTTGCTGTGGGAACAGATCAGGGTTAGTGTTGTGTTGCTGTGGGAACAGACCAGGGTTAGTGTTGCTGTGGGAACAGACCAGGGTTAGTGTCGTGTTGCTTTGGGAACAGACCAGGGTTAGTGTTGTGTTGCTGTGGGAACAGACCAGGGTTAGTGTCGTGTTGCTGTGGGAACAGACCAGGGTTAGTGTCGTGTTGCTGTAGGAACAGACCAGGGTTAGTGTCGTGTTGCTGTGGGAACAGACCAGGGTTAGTGTTGTGTTGCTGTGGGAACAGACCAGGGTTAGTGTTGCTGTGGGAACAGACCAGGGTTAGTGTCGTGTTGCTATGGGAACAGACCAGGGTTAGTGCAGTGTTGCTATGGGAACAGACCAGGGTTAGTGTTGTGTTGCTATGGGAACAGACCAGGGTTAGTGCAGTGTTGCTATTGGAACAGACCAGGGTTAGTGTCGTGTTGCTGTGGGAACAGACCAGGGTTAGTGTTGTATTGCTGTGGGAACAGACCAGGGTTAGTGTCGTGTTGCTGTGGGAACAGACCAGGGTTAGTCTCTTGGTGCTGTGGGAACAGACCAGGGTTAGTGTTGTGTTGCTGTGGGAACAGACCAGGGCTAGTGTTGTGTTGCTGTGGGAACAGACCAGGGTTAGTGCAGTGTTGCTATTGGAACAGACCAGGGTTAGTGTCGTGTTGCTGTGGGAACAGACCAGGGTTAGTGTCGTGTTGCTCTGGGAACAGACCAGGGTTAGTGCAGTGTTGCTATTGGAACAGACCAGGGTTAGTGTCGTGTTGCTGTGGGAACAGACCAGGGTTAGTGCAGTGTTGCTATTGGAACAGACCAGGGTTAGTGCAGTGTTGCTGTGGGAACAGACCAGGGTTAGTGTCGTGTTGCTGTGGGAACAGACCAGGGTTAGTGTTGTATTGCTGTGGGAACAGACCAGGGTTAGTGTCGTGTTGCTGTGGGAACAGACCAGGGTTAGTGTCGTGTTGCTGTGGGAACAGACCAGGGTTAGTGTCGTGTTGCTGTGGGAACAGACCAGGGTTAGTGTTGCTGTGGGAATAGACCAGGGTTAGTGTTGTATTGCTGTGGGAATAGACCAGGGTTAGTGTCGTGTTGCTGTGGGAACAGACCAGGGTTAGTGTTGTGTTGCTGTGGGAACAGACCAGGGTTAGTGCAGTGTTGCTATTGGAACAGACCAGGGTTAGTGTCGTGTTGCTGTGGGAACAGACCAGGGTTAGTGTTGTGTTGCTGTGGGAACAGACCAGGGTTAGTGTTGCTGTGGGAACAGACCAGGGTTAGTGTCGTGTTGCTATGGGAACAGACCAGGGTTAGTGCAGTGTTGCTATGGGAACAGACCAGGGTTAGTGTTGTGTTGCTATGGGAACAGACCAGGGTTAGTGCAGTGTTGCTATTGGAACAGACCAGGGTTAGTGTCGTGTTGCTGTGGGAACAGACCAGGGTTAGTGTTGTGTTGCTGTGGGAACAGATCAGGGTTAGTGTCGTGTTGCTGTGGGAACAGACCAGGGTTAGTGTTGTATTGCTGTGGGAACAGACCAGGGTTAGTGTCGTGTTGCTGTGGGAACAGACCAGGGTTAGTCTCTTGGTGCTGTGGGAACAGACCAGGGTTAGTGTTGTGTTGCTGTGGGAACAGACCAGGGCTAGTGTTGTGTTGCTGTGGGAACAGACCAGGGTTAGTGCAGTGTTGCTATTGGAACAGACCAGGGTTAGTGTCGTGTTGCTGTGGGAACAGACCAGGGTTAGTGTCGTGTTGCTCTGGGAACAGACCAGGGTTAGTGCAGTGTTGCTATTGGAACAGACCAGGGTTAGTGTCGTGTTGCTGTGGGAACAGACCAGGGTTAGTGCAGTGTTGCTATTGGAACAGACCAGGGTTAGTGTTGTGTTGCTGTGGGAACAGATCAGGGTTAGTGTCGTGTTGCTGTGGGAACAGACCAGGGTTAGTGTTGCTGTGGGAACAGACCAGGGTTAGTGTTGTATTGCTGTGGGAACAGACCAGGGTTAGTGTCGTGTTGCTGTGGGAACAGACCAGGGTTAGTGTTGCTGTGGGAATAGACCAGGGTTAGTGTCGTGTTGCTGTGGGAATAGACCAGGGCTAGTGTCGTGTTGCTGTGGCAACAGACCAGGGTTAGTGTTGTATTGCTGTGGGAACAGACCAGGGTTAGTGTCGTGTTGCTGTGGGAACAGACCAGGGTTAGTGTTGCTGTGGGAACAGACCAGGGTTAGTGTTGCTGTGGGAATAGACCAGGGTTAGTGTTGTATTGCTGTGGGAATAGACCAGGGTTAGTGTCGTGTTGCTGTGGGAACAGACCAGGGTTAGTGTTGTGTTGCTGTGGGAACAGACCAGGGTTAGTGCAGTGTTGCTATTGGAACAGACCAGGGTTAGTGTCGTGTTGCTGTGGGAACAGACCAGGGTTAGTGTCATTTTGCTATGGGAACAGATCAGGGTTAGTGTCGTGTTGCTGTGGGAACAGACCAGGGTTAGTGTCGTGTTGCAATGGGAACAGACCAGGGTTAGTGTCATTTTGCTATGGGAACAGATCAGGGTTAGTGTCGTGTTGCTGTGGGAACAGACCAGGGTTAGTGTTGTGTTGCTGTGGGAACAGACCAGGGTGAGTGTCGTGTTGCTGTGGGAACAGACCAGGGTTAGTGTTGCTGTGGGAACAGACCAGGGTTAGTGTCGTGTTGCAATGGGAACAGACCAGGGTTAGTGTCGCGTTGCTGTGGGAACAGACCAGGGTTAGTGTTGCTGTGGGAACCGACCAGGGTTAGTGTTGTGTTGCTGTGGGAACAGACCAGGGTTAGTGTCGTGTTGCTGTGGGAACAGACCAGGGTTAGTGTCGTGTTGCTATGAGAACAGACCAGGGTTAGTGTCGTGTTGCTGTGGGAACAGACCAGGGTTAGTGTCGTGTTGCTGTGGGAACAGATCAGGGTTAGTGTCGTGTCGCTGTGGGAACAGACCAGGGTTAGTGTCGTGTTGCTGTGGGAACAGACCAGGGTTAGTGTTGCTGTGGGAACAGACCAGGGTTAGTGTCGTGTTGCTGTGGGAACAGACCAGGGCTAGTGTTGTGTTGCTGTGGGAACAGACCAGGGTTAGTGTCGTGTTGCTGTGGGAACAGACAAGGGTTAGTGTTGCTGTGGGAACAGACCAGGGCTAGTGTTGTGTTGCTGTGGGAACAGACCAGGGTTAGTGTCGTGTTGCTGTGGGAACAGACCAGGGTTAGTGTTGCTGTGGGAACAGACCAGGGCTAGTGTTGTGTTGCTGTGGGAACAGACCAGGGTTAGTGTTGTGTTGCTGTGGGAACAGACCAGGGTTAGTGTTGCTGTGGGAACAGACCAGGGCTAGTGCAGTGTTGCTGTGGGAACAGACCAGGGTTAGTGTCGTTTTGCTGTGGGAACAGACCAGGGTTAGTGTCGTGTTGCTGTGGGAACAGACCAGGGTTAGTGTCGTGTTGCTGTGGGAACAGACCAGGGTTAGTGTCGTGTTGCTGTGGGAACAGACCAGGGTTAGTGTCGTATTGCTGTGGGAACAGACCAGGGTTAGTGTTGCTGTGGGAACAGACCAGGGTTAGTGTTGTATTGCTGTGGGAACAGACCAGGGTTAGTGTCGTGTTGCTGTGGGAACAGACCAGGGTTAGTGTTGCTGTGGGAACAGACCAGGGTTAGTGTCGTGTTGCTGTGGGAACAGATCAGGGTTAGTGTTGTGTTGCTGTGGGAACAGACCAGGGTTAGTGTAGCTGTGGGAACAGACCAGGGTTAGTGTCATGTTGCTATGGGAACAGACCAGGGTTAGTGTCGCGTTGCTGTGGGAACAGACCAGGGTTAGTGTTGCTGTGGGAACAGACCAGGGTTAGTGTTGTGTTGCTATGGGAACAGACCAGGGTTAGTGTTGCTGTGGGAACAGACCAGGGTTAGTGTTGTATTGCTGTGGGAACAGACCAGGGTTAGTGTCGTGTTGCTGTGGGAACAGACCAGGGTTAGTGTCGTGTTGCTGTGGGAACAGACCAGGGTTAGTGTCGTGTTGCTGTGGGAACAGACCAGGGTTAGTGTCATGTTGCTATGGGAACAGACCAGGGTTAGTGTTGTGTTGCTGTGGGAATAGACCAGGGTTAGTGCAGTGTTGCTGTGGGAACAGACCAGGGTTAGTGTCGTGTTGCTGTGGGAACAGACCAGGGTTAGTGTTGTGTTGCTGTGGGAATAGACCAGGGTTAGTGTCGTGTTGCTGTGGGAACAGACCAGGGTTAGTGTCGTGTTGTTATGGGAACAGACCAGGGTTAGTGTCGTGTTGCTGTGGGAACAGACCAGGGTTAGTGTCGTGTTGCTGTGGGAACAGAACAGGGTTAGTGTCATGTTGCTGTGGGAACAGACCAGGGTTAGTGTCGTATTGCTGTGGGAACAGACCAGGGTTAGTGTCGTGTTGCTGTGGGAACAGACCAGGGTTAGTGTCGTGTTGCTGTGGGAACAGATCAGTGTCGTGTTGTGTTGCTGTGGGAACAGACCAGGGTTAGTGTCGTGTTGCTACGGCAACACGTTTAGCGTTCCACCTGTGGTCAGATGACACTTTAAATGAGACACTTTGCCTCAGTGGAAGTTAGGATCCACACGTACGTCTTCAGAAAGATCTAGAATGCTGCCAAGCCAAGATGAGAGCGCCGTTCAATAAAGCCAGACCGTGGCTGACTGTACCTCCTGTTGTCAGTGGACACTTTTAAAAAACGACACCAGTTGGTTTGTTTGTTCCAGTGTTCTCACAGTCTAACATTTTTACATTTACATTTAAGTCATTTAGCAGACGCTCTTATCCAGAGCGACTTACAAATTGGTGCGTTCACCTTATGACATCCAGTGGGACAACCACTTTACCACAACCACTTTACAACCACTTTATATATTGTTCTAACAGAACAATATATTATGTATAGTCTTAACGTAGATAAGTCGTGATTAAAATGTCTGGTTCAGAATTAGAGGGCGGAAATGTAAGTGCATTCTGAAGTTTGATTTCAGAGTTAGTTCATACTAGATGTTTAATTAGTCGGGTGAGTCAAAAAGGGTTCAAAATGGTTGTTTACTACAGAGTTAGTTCATACTAGATGTTTAATTAGTCGGGTGAGTCAAAAAGGGGTCAAAATGGTCGTTTACTACAAGGACGCAGAGAGACCTGTGGAGCATGAAGCTTTCTCCACACGATGTCTTACATCCTATAGCACTGTGAAACGGACTGAATATAGTGGAATATATACAGTACACTACCTGGAACAGTTAGCTTGTATTGCCTGTATTGATTGTGACATTATAGAAGATGATTTAGTGTCTTCCATTCAAGTTTCAACCTCTCCCAAATGAAAATTGTATTGATCTGTAGGAGGGACGGTGGAGCAGGGATTTAGAGAATGAGGGATACTTTATAACATCTTGGCTGACTCTCTGTCTTTGTGGAGGTGATGAAACCAGTCAAAAACCTCCTCATCTGTGGCCAAAATGGCCCCCGATTATCTACAGTATTGTAGTGTACTGGCTGTCACCCTTGTCTTTGTGGAGGTGATGAAACCAGTCCAAAACCTCCTCATCTGTGGCCAAAATGGCCCCCGATTAGCTACAGTATTGTCGTGTCTTTGGCTATGCCGGATTAAGTGATATGACATACTATTCTATAAAATCCTTTCTCTGTAATTAATATTACCTGATTGAGCTAATCATGTAAATGTAATGAACTAGAAAGTCGGGGGCACCACGAAATAATATTTATAGAGCTGTTATCTTCCGAATAAACTCTTAAAGACCTAGTAATATTTTACATCAATAGCAGTCAATATTAATCGTCACCTTATTTCAGTCTCATCGGAAAGTTGTAAATTCTTGGTTATTTTCACGAACCCTGGCTAACAAGTTGAATCAGCAATACAAAATTGGGTTTAATTAATTATTTACTAAATACCTAACTAATCACACAGAATTCCATATACACAGAATGAATCATACCTTGATTACAAATTAAGTCATAAAGGAAAACGTCCCTAGCGGACGGAACAGATATGACAGCTGGTTACACAAAGGAAAGGGGGTTGGGTTTGAGTGAAAGAGCGGGAAGACTGAGGAACAAAGGGAGAAGCGATGTCTCTATCGGGCCGTAGGCAGCTACTCAATCGTAAATACAGAATCTTATGCATTCTAAATTACCGCCCATTTGGAAAAGGAAAATGCAATAAATATTTACTCTGAGCTGCGCTTCAATAAATTGGTGGTAGATGGAAGGCCGTGTTGCCCAACAGAGTCCTTTGAAGAGTGTCTCTGGTGGTGAACGGGATACGTTGTAGTGTCGTCGTTGTGTGGTAGATGGGATACTCTGTCTGTCCTCTCCTAGCCCACGTTTACAGCGTCCGCTGCTAACTCAACGGCTAGGAGGTATCACTTCTGTAGCGAATAAGAGTTCAAAGTTCATACCATTTGCAACCAAAGCTCACGCTGAGGTTGGCTTCGTTCTGTAGTTATTATCTGAATTCTTCTGACATCGGACCGTCGTCCTAATGTACCCGGAACAGGAGGTTACATTTTGGTCAAGGACTTATATAGTGGAGGGAGAAGGGTGTGTTTCATAGTTTATAACCCATGTCTATTCACAGGGGCGGGCCACTGATTGAGCAGAGCTCTAATCTTATGATAACCCAATTCTCTCATTTGGAAGCTAAAATTACATTTAATCTTTTCACAAATAGTTTCATTTAAATTGCATTTAAATTGCACAACAATTCCATGTGAATCTGATAACTATAATGTGTAGACTTTCCCAGATACAGTTTATGCCGTCCTGTCATCAGTCATAATGTCTCAGATGACAACCGAACTGACATCATATTCATTAAGTACCAACGCATATTTTCAACTGGTTCTATTACCGAAATATGGTTCCTTTCCCTCCACTTGTTTGATGTTCCCAGACTCTCTGTTTAACAAAGGCTTTACAAGAGTCCCTCTGTAGAGTCAGAGAGAGAGGGAAGGGAGAAAGGTATTTATGGGGGGGGGGGGGTCATAAACCTTACCCACAGGCCAACGTCACGACAGTATACAGTGTACTCCTTTTAGCTGTAACAGCGTGATAATCAACTCCTCTGTTGTTTTGGTGCCCTGGCTACCAGGCTGTAACAGGGTGATGTTCAACTTCTCTGTTGTTTTGGTGTCCTGGCTACCAGGCTGTAACAGGGTGATGTTCAACTTCTCTGTTGTTTTGGTGTCCTGGCTACCAGGCTGTAACAGGGTGATGTTCAACTTCTCTGTTGTTTTGGTGTCCTGGCTACCAGGCTGTAACAGGGTGATGTTCAACTTCTCTGTTGTTTTGGTGTCCTGGCTACCAGGCTGTAACAGGTTGATGTTCAACTTCTCTGTTGTTTTGGTGTCCTGGCTACCAGGCTGTAACAGGGTGATGTTCAACTTCTCTGTTGTTTTGGTGCCCTGGCTACCAGGCTGTAACAGGGTGATGTTCAACTCTCTGTTGTTTTGGTGTCCTGACTACCAGGCTGTACCAGGGGGATGTTCAACTTCTCTGTTGTTTTGGTGTCCTGGCTACCAGGCTGTAACAGGGTGATGTTCAACTCTCTGTTGTTTTGGTGTCCTGGCTACCAGGCTGTAACAGGGTGAAGCAAACCCGGGTCAAACCAGATGACATCACCTGGTTTAAATGTTTCTAGAGACAATATCTCTCTCTTCATCACTCAATGCCTAGGTTTACGTCCAATGTATTCACATCCTACCATACCTGTGTCTGTACATTATGCCTCTATTCTATTGTGCCCAGAAATTTCCATCCCTAACTATAACATTTTCCGACAAGAGAGAACTGCCAAAGGGGGCGGAGTTAGCCTGCAGAATCCTGTCATACTATCCAGGTCTGTGCAAAAACAATTCGAGCTTCTACTTTTAAAAATCCACCTTTCCAGAAACAAGTCTCTCACCGTTGCCACTTGTTATAGACCCTCTGCCCCCAGCTGTGCCCTGGACACCATATGTGAACTGATTGCCCCCCATCTATCTTCAGAGCTAGTGCTGCTAGGTGACCTAAACTGGGACATGCTTCACACCCCGGCAATCCTACAATCTAAGCTTGATGCCCTCAATCTCACACAAATTATCAATGAACCTACCAGGTACAACTCCAAATCCGTAAACACGGGCACCCTCATAGATACCATCCTAACTAACTCGCCCTCCAAATACACCTCTGCATCCGTAATGGGTCTACGGTCCAACGACCACACCTCATCACTGTCAAACGCTTCCTAAAACACTTCAGCAAGCAGGCCTTTCTAAACGACCTGGCCGGGGTATCCTGGAATGATATTGACCTCATCCCGTCAGTAGAGGATGCCTGGTTATTCTTTAAAAGTGCTTTCCTAACCATCTTAAATAAGCATGCTCCATTCAAAAAATGTAGAACTAGGAATAGATTTAGTCCTTGGTTCACTCCAGACCTGTCTGCCCTTGACCAGCACAAAAACATCCTGTGGCATACTGCATTAGCATCGAATATCCCCCGTGATATGCAACTTTTCAGGGACGTTAGGAACCAATATACACAGGCAGTTAGGAAAGCTAAGGCTAGCTTTTTCAAACAGAAATTTGCATCCTGTAGTTCTGGGACACGGTAAAGTCCATGGAGAATAAGAGCACCTCCTCCCAGCTGCCCACTGCACTGAGGCTAGGAAACTCTGTCACCACTGATAAATCCGCGATATTTGAGAATTTCAATAAGCATTTTTCTACAGCTGGTCATGCTTTCCACCTGGCTACCTATGCCCGGTCAACTGCCCGGCACTCCCCACAGCAACTCGCCCAAGCCTCCCCCATTTCTCTTTCACCCAAATCCAGATAGCTGATGTTCTGAAAGAGCTGCAAAATCTGGACCCCTACAAATCAGCTGGGCTAGACAATCTGGACCCTCTCTTTCTAAAATGATCTGCCGAAATTATTGCAACCCCTTTTACTAGCCTGTTCAACCTCTCTTTTGTAACGTCTGAGTTCCCCAAAGATTGGAAAGCTGCTGCGGTCAGCCCCCTCTTCAAAGGAGGAGACACTCTAGACCCAAACTGTTACAGACCTATATCTATCCTACCCTGCCTTTCTAAGGTCTTCGAAAGCCAAGTTAACAAACAGATTATCAACCATTTCAAATCCCACCATACCTTCTCCGCTATAGAATCTGGTTTCAGAGCTGGTCATGGGTGCACCTCAGCCACGCTCAAGGTCCTAAACGATATCATAACCGCCATCGATAGGAAACAATACTGTGCAGCCGTATTCATTGACCTGGCCAAGGCTTTCGACTCTGTCAATCACCACATTCTTATCGGCAGACTCAACAGCCTTGGTTTCTCAAATGATTGCCTCGCCTGGTTCACCAACTACTTCTCTGATAGAGTTCAGTGTGTCGAAACAGAGGGCTTGTTGTCTGGACCTCTGGCAGTCTCTATGGGGTGCCACAGGGTTCAATTCTCGGGCCGACTCTCTTCTCTGTATACATCAATGATGTCGCTCTTGCTGCTGGTGATTCTCTGATCCACCTCTACGCAGACGACACTATTCTGTATACTTCTGGCCCTTCTTTGGACACTGTGTTAACTAACCTCCAAACAAGCTTCAATGCCATACAACTCTCCTTCCGTTGCCTCCAACTGCTCTTAAATGCAAGTAAAACTAAATGCATGCTCTTCAACCAATCACTGCCCGCACCTGCCCAGCACCACTACTCTGGACGGTTCTGACTTAGAATATGTGGACAACTACAAATACCTAGGTGTCTGGTTAGACTGTAAACTCTCCTTCCAGACTCACATTAAGCATCTCCAATCCAAAATTAAATCTAGATTCGGCTTCCTCTTTCGCAACAAAGCATCCTTCACTCATGCTGCCAAACATACCCTTGTAAAACTGACCATCCTACCGATCCTCGACTTCGGCGATGTCATTTACAAAATAGCCTCCAAAACTCTACTCAACAAATTGGATGCAGTCTATCACAGTGCCATCCGTTTTGTCACCAAAGCCCCATATACTACCCACCACTGCGACCTGCAGGCTCTTGTTGGTTGGCCCTCGCTTCATACTCGTCACCAAACCCACTGGCTCCAGGTCATCTACAAGTTTCTGCTAGGTAAAGCCCCGCCTTATCTCAACTCACTGGTCACCATAGCAGCACCCACCCGTAGCACGCGCTCCAGCAGGTATATTTCACTGGTCACCCCCAAAGCCAATTCCTCCTTTGGCCGCTTTTCCTTCCAGTTCTCTGCTGTCAATGACTGGAACGAACTGCAAAAATCACTGAAGCTGGAGACTCACATCTTCCTCACTAGCTTTAAGCACCAGCTGTCAGAGCAGCTCACAGATCACTGCACCTGTACATAGCTCATCTGTAAACAGCCCATCCAACTACCTCATCCCCATAATGTATTTATTTTGCTCCTTTGCATCCCAGTATCTCTAATTGCACATTCATCTTCTGCACATCAATCACTCCAGTGTTTAATTGTAATTACTATTTATTGCCTTGCATCCCTTATCCTTCCTCATTTGTACATCTTGTATATAGAGTGTTTTTCTTCTGTATTATTGACTGTATGTTTGTTTATGTGTAACTCTGTGTTGTTGTATGTGTCGAACTGCTTTGCTTTATTCTTGGCTAGGTCGCAGTTGTAAATGAGAACTTGTTCTCAACTGGCCGACCTGGTTAAATAAAGGTGAAATAACAAAATTTAAAAAATAAGTACTGCGTGTGACTGTGTGAGAGTAAAGTCTGGCATCTTGCTCGTCTCAATATCTGCGGTGCTGCGTCATTGCGCTGAGTCTCCCTTTAAGTCAATCAGTGTGAGAATACAAGTCTCTTATGGTATAAATAAAGCTAACAGAATGAGACCCAACGATCAAGACTTTCTTTAACCACCTAGAAAAATCCCAAGAGGTCAAGGCACTGGTGTGGCGAATGTGAAGACATCTTCTTTATGCACGGTAACAACCTGATAGTCCTGTGTGTGTGTGTGTGTGTGTGTGTGTGTGTGTGTGTGTGTGTGTGTGTGTGTGTGTGTGTGTGTGTGTGTGTGTGTGTGTGTGTGTGTGTGTGTGTGTGTGTGTGTGTGTGTGTGTGTGTGTGTGTGTGTGTGTGTGCCTGTCTGCCTGCCTGCCTGCCAGCCTGCGTCCCTGCCTGCCTGCCTGCCTGCCTGCCTGCCTGCCTGCCTGCCTGCATATCAAGTGTGTTTGTGAACGGTCCATTGTCTTGCATCCCAGCCATAGCGATGTTGTTAACGTCTGCTGTCTGCTGTGTAGCCCTGACCTTCAGGAGCTCTCTGGTGAAGCAGAGGAAACAGCTTTTGGCTACGTTCATTAAGATGCACACAAATTAACACAGAGCTGGTACCGCAATGCTATGAGGCTGGATTTACGTCCTTATCGCCAAAGTATCGCCTTATAGCTCAATTTAAATTTAAAGGCAATATTCCACCGTTCGTGGAGATTGTATTCACTGTAAACGCTGCCATGTCGGCTCAATCGGAAATTACCTTTTCATTTTAATGGTTTGAATCCAACCCTTAATGACTGACTGACTGCAGAGAGAGAGAGAAAAAGAGAGAGTCAACGAGAGGAAGGGAGACAGTGAGGGAGAGAGAGAAGGGGGGACAGAAAAACAGAGAGAGAGGGAGAGAGATAGAGGAGGACAGACAGACAGACAGACAGACAGACAGACAGACAGACAGACAGACAGACAGACAGACAGACAGACAGGACACTATTTCCAAGTCCAGTCCTCTAGACCAATCGACTGAAGCACCTTGACCTCTCTGACCAATGGGAAGTCTCAGAAGGCCTTCAGAACCTGGCAGAGAGCCATGGGCAGAATATCTCTGAATCCTATTCTCCTTCTTATGCCCAGGGCCTATAGGGATTAGGCTGCCATTCGTGTCAGAGCTATTCAGTTTAGACTCAGATATAAAAGAAGTCTAACCTCATAAAAATCCCCAAACAAGGATTAATTGAGATCAAGGACTATAGAAAGAGAGGGAAAATGAGTCTAACCTCAGAAATATCCCCAAACAGGGATAAAGACTGTACTACACTAGTGTGTCTAACCACGGGAGGTTGGTGGAACCTTAATGTGGGGAGGACGAGGCTCGTGGTAATGACTGGAGCGGAATCAGTGGAATGGTATATTAAATACATCAAACACGTGGTTTCTAGGTGTTTAATGCCGTTCCATTTGCTCCGTTCCAGACATTATTATCAGCCGTCCTCCCAACAGCAGCCTTCTGTGGTGTCTATTCCCTTTTTGGCACACCAGATGGCGCTGCAGTGGATAGTAGTTGTCTAACGGGCTCCGGACCAATTCTGCTATTTTGTGTTTGTTTTTTTTATTCTGATCTATAACTTGTTTTTGGGCAAATCTGACCATAACTCCATCTTCACGATTCCCGCTTATAAGTAAAAACTCAAACAGGAAGTACCAGTGACGCGCTGAAATACGGAAGCGGTCCAATGAAACGGATGCTAAGGTACAGGACCGTTTCCCTAGTACAGACTGGGACATGTTTCAGGGATTCATCCCATAACATTGAGGAGTTTACCACAGCAGTCACCGGCTTCATCTTCCCCACAGTGACCGTACGTGCATATCCCAACCAGAAGCCATGGATTACAGGCAACATCCACGCAGCAAGGCACAGTGTTATACAGAGCCATGATCACATGGAACTCCATTCCACCTCCAGTTACTCAACAGGAAAATTACCTTTTTTAAAAAGATTAAAACAACATATCATGGAACGGCGAGGACTGTGAGGGGACACACACCAACACTCTGACAGAGGGTATCATGGAACGGCGAGGACTGTGAGGGGACACACACCAACACTCTGACACAGGGTATCATGGAACGGCGAGGACTGTGAGGGGACACACACCAACACTCTGACACAGGGTATCATGGAACGGCGAGGACTGTGAGGGGACACACACCAACACTCTGACACAGGGTATCATGGAACGGCGAGGACTGTGAGGAGACACACACCAAACTTGGTCCTGGGGCCTCCCATGGGTTCACGTTTTGGTTTTTTAGCATGAAACATTTGATTCCAATAATCAACTCATCATCAAACGTTGATATATCAATCAGCTATGTAGCGCTAGGGGGGGAAACCAACATGTGTACCCAGGGGGGGGCCCCAGGACCGAGTTTGGGAAACCTGATCTAACAAACATCTATTTAGTCATATATTTTGTATTATTACTATTTAAAAATATTTTGTATTATTTGTAAATTGTTGTATTTTCAATTTGTGTTACTGTCTATCAGTCTATCAGTTTTTTGATACCTGTCATGTTTTGTGTTTTTTGTGGACCCAAGGAAAAATAGCTGCTGCCTTGGAAAAAGCTAATGGGGATCCAAATAAACACATGAATAAACAAATAAACTGAGCTAAAGGCTAGAGCTAACGCTTTCAAGGAGCGGGACACTAATCCGGACGCTTGTGAGAAATTCCATCAAACAGGCAAAGCATCAATACAGGACTAAGATCGAATCCTACTACGCCGGCTCTGACGCTCTGACGTGGCAGGGGGAAACAAAGGGAAGCCCAGCTGGGAGCTGCCCAGCAACGGCCAGCCTACCAGAAATGCTAAATGCCTTCTATTCTCGCTTCGAGGCAAACAACCCTGCACCATGCATGAGAGCACCAGATGTTCCTGACGACTGTGTGATCACGCTATAAGTAGGCGATGTGAGTAAGGCCTATAACAGGTTAACATTCACAAGCCCGCGGGGCCAGACGTACTACCAGGATGTGTACACGGTACATGCGCTGACCAGCTGGCAAGTGTCTTCACTGACATCTTCAACCTCTCCCTGACCCAGTCTATAATACCTACATGTTTCAAGCAGACCACCATAGTCCTTGTGCCCGAGAACGCCAAGGTAAACTGTCTAATTTACTATCACCCCATGCCACTCAGATCTGTAGCCATGATAGGCTTCGAAAGCATAGCTCACATCAAATACCATCATCCGGCTGCATGGGGATTCAACAGGGATGAGGCTGCATGAAGATTCAACAGGGATGAGGCTGCTTGAGGATTCAACAGGGATGAGGCTGCATGGGGATTCAACAGGGATGAGGCTGCATGGGGATTCAACAGGGATGAGGCTGCATGGGGATTCTACAGGGATGAGGCTGCATGGGGATTCATCAGGGATGAGGCTGCATGGGGATTCAACAGGGATGAGGCTGCATTAGGATTCAACAGGGATGAGGCTGCATGGGGATTCAACAGGGATGAGGCTGCTTGAGGATTCAACAGGGATGAGGCTGCGTGGGGATTCAACAGGGATGAGGCTGCATGGGGATTCAACAGGGAGGAGGCTGCATGGGGATTCAACAGGGATGAGGCTGCATGGGGATTCAACAGGGATGAGGCTGCATGGGGATTCAACAGGGATGAGGCTGAATGGGGATTCAACAGGGATGAGGCTGCATGAGGATTCAACAGGGATGAGGCTGCATGGGGATTCAACAGGGATGAGGCTGCATGGGGATTCAACAGGGATGAGGCTGCATGGGGATTCAACAGGGATGAGGCTGCATGGGGATTCAACAGGGATGAGGCTGCATGGGGATTCAACAGGGATGAGGCTGCATGGGGATTCAACAGGGATGAGGCTGCTTGGGGATGCAAAAGGGATGAGGCTGCATGGGGATTCAACAGGGATGAGGCTGCATGGGGATTCAGCAGGGATGAGGCTGCATGGGGATTCAACAGGGATGAGGCTGCATGAGGATTCAACAGGGATGAGGCTGCATGGGGATTCAACAGGGATGAGGCTGCATGGGGATTATACAGGGATGAGGCTGCATGGGGATTCAACAGGGATGAGGTTGCATTAGGATTCAACAGGGATGAGGCTGCATGGGGATTCTACAGGGATGAGGCTGCATGGGGATTCAACAGGGATGAGGCTGCATGGGGATTCAACAGGGATGAGGCTGCATGAGGATTATACAGGGATGAGGCTGCTTGGGGATTCAACAGGGATGAGGCTGCATGGGGATTCTACAGGGATGAGGCTGCATGGGGATTCTACAGGGATGAGGCTGCTTGGGGATTCAACAGGGATGAGGCTGCATGAGTATTCAACAGGGATGAGGCTGCATGGGGATTCAACAGGGATGAGGCTGCATGGGGATTCAACAGGGATGAGGCTGCATGGGGATTCAACAGGGATGAGGCTGCATGGGGATTCAACAGGGATGAGGCTGCTTGGGGATTCAACAGGGATGAGGCTGCATGGGGATTCAACAGGGATGAGGCTGCATGAGGATTCAACAGGGATGAGGCTGCATGGGGATTCTACAGGGATGAGGCTGCATGGGGATTCAACAGGGATGAGGCTGCATGGGGATTCAACAGGGATGAGGCTGCATGGGGATTCAACAGGGATGAGGCTGCATGGGGATTCAACAGGGATGAGGCTGCATGGGGATTCAACAGGGATAAGGCTGCATGGGGATTCAACAGGGATGAGGCTGCATGGGGATTCAACAGGGATGAGACTGCAAGGCGATTCAACAGGGATGAGGCTGCATGAGGATTCAACAGGGATGAGGCTGCATGGGGATTCAACAGGGATGAGGCTGATTGGGGATTCTACAGGGAAGAGGCTGATTGGGGATTCAACAGGGATGAGGCTGCTTGGGGATTCAACAAAGATGAGGCTGCATGAGGATTCAACAGGGACGAGGCTGCATGGGGATTCAACAGGGATGAGTCTGCATGGGGATTCAACAGGGATGAGGCTGCTTGGGGATTCAACAGGGATGAGGCTGCATGGGGATTCAACAGGGATGAGGCTGCATGGGGATTCAACAGGGATGAGGATGCATGGGGATTCAACAGGGATGAGGCTGCATGGGGATTCAACAGGGATAAGGCTGCATGGGGATTCAACAGGGATGAGGCTGCATGGGGATTCAACAGGGATGAGACTGCAAGGCGATTCAACAGGGATGAGGCTGCATGAGGATTCAACAGGGATGAGGCTGCATGGGGATTCAACAGGGATGAGGCTGATTGGGGATTCTACAGGGAAGAGGCTGATTGGGGATTCAACAGGGATGAGGCTGCTTGGGGATTCAACAAAGATGAGGCTGCATGAGGATTCAACAGGGACGAGGCTGCATGGGGATTCAACAGGGATGAGTCTGCATGGGGATTCAACAGGGATGAGGCTGCTTGGGGATTATACAGGGATGAGGCTGCATGGGGATTCAACAGGGATGAGGCTGCATGGGGATTCAACAGGGATGAGGATGCATGGGGATTCTACAGGGATGAGGCTGCATGGGGATTCTACAGGGATGAGGCTGCATGGGGATTCAACAGGGATGAGGCTGCATGGGGATTAAACAGGGATGAGGCTGCATGGGGATTCAACAGGGATGAGGCTGCATGGGGATTCAACAGGGATGAGGCTGCATGGGGATTGAACAGGGATGAGGCTGCATGGGGATTATACAGGGATGAGGCTGCATGGGGATTCAACAGGGATGAGTCTGCATGGGGATTCAACAGGGATGAGGTTGCATTAGGATTCAACAGGGATGAGGCTGCATGGGGATTCTACAGGGATGAGGCTGCATGGGGATTCAACAGGGATGAGGCTGCATGGGGATTCAACAGGGATGAGGCTGCATGGGGATTCAACAGGGATGAGGCTGCATGAGGATTATACAGGGATGAGGCTGCATGGGGATTCAACAGGGATGAGTCTGCATGGGGATTCAACAGGGATGAAGCTGCTTGGGGATTCAACAGGGATGAGGCTGCATGGGGATTCAACAGGGATGAGGCTGCATGAGGATTATACAGGGATGAGGCTGCATGGGGATTCAACAGGGATGAGTCTGCATGGGGATTCAACAGGGATGAGGCTGCATGGGGATTCAACAGGGATGAGTCTGCATGGGGATTCAACAGGGATGAAGCTGCTTGGGGATTCAACAGGGATGAGGCTGCATGGGGATTCAACAGGGATGAAGCTGCATGGGGATTCAACAGGGATGAGGCTGCATGGGGATTCAACATGGATGAGGCTGCATGGGGATTCTAAAGGGATGAGGCTGCATGGGGATTCAACAGGGATGAGGCTGCATGAGGATTCTACAGGGATGAGGCTGCATGGGGATTCAACAGGGATGAGGCTGCATGGGGATTCAACAGGGATGAGGCTGCAAGGCGATTCAACAGGGATGAGGCTGCATGGGGATTCAACAGGGATGAGGCTGCATGGGGATTCAACAGGGATGAGGCTGCATGGGGATTCAACAGGGATGAGGCTGCATGGGGATTCAACAGGGATGAGGCTGCTTGGGGATTCAACAGGGATGAGGCTGCATGGGGATTCAACAGGGATGAGGCTGCATGAGGATTCAACAGGGATGAGGCTGCATGGGGATTCTACAGGGATGAGGCTGCATGGGGATTCAACAGGGATGAGGCTGCATGGGGATTCAACAGGGATGAGGCTGCATGGGGATTCAACAGGGATGAGGCTGCATGGGGATTCAACAGGGATGAGGCTGCATGGGGATTCAACAGGGATAAGGCTGCATGGGGATTCAACAGGGATGAGGCTGCATGGGGATTCAACAGGGATGAGACTGCAAGGCGATTCAACAGGGATGAGGCTGCATGAGGATTCAACAGGGATGAGGCTGCATGGGGATTCAACAGGGATGAGGCTGATTGGGGATTCTACAGGGAAGAGGCTGATTGGGGATTCAACAGGGATGAGGCTGCTTGGGGATTCAACAAAGATGAGGCTGCATGAGGATTCAACAGGGACGAGGCTGCATGGGGATTCAACAGGGATGAGTCTGCATGGGGATTCAACAGGGATGAGGCTGCTTGGGGATTATACAGGGATGAGGCTGCATGGGGATTCAACAGGGATGAGGCTGCATGGGGATTCAACAGGGATGAGGATGCATGGGGATTCAACAGGGATGAGGCTGCATGGGGATTCAACAGGGATAAGGCTGCATGGGGATTCAACAGGGATGAGGCTGCATGGGGATTCAACAGGGATGAGACTGCAAGGCGATTCAACAGGGATGAGGCTGCATGAGGATTCAACAGGGATGAGGCTGCATGGGGATTCAACAGGGATGAGGCTGATTGGGGATTCTACAGGGAAGAGGCTGATTGGGGATTCAACAGGGATGAGGCTGCTTGGGGATTCAACAAAGATGAGGCTGCATGAGGATTCAACAGGGACGAGGCTGCATGGGGATTCAACAGGGATGAGTCTGCATGGGGATTCAACAGGGATGAGGCTGCTTGGGGATTATACAGGGATGAGGCTGCATGGGGATTCAACAGGGATGAGGCTGCATGGGGATTCAACAGGGATGAGGATGCATGGGGATTCTACAGGGATGAGGCTGCATGGGGATTCTACAGGGATGAGGCTGCATGGGGATTCAACAGGGATGAGGCTGCATGGGGATTAAACAGGGATGAGGCTGCATGGGGATTCAACAGGGATGAGGCTGCATGGGGATTCAACAGGGATGAGGCTGCATGGGGATTGAACAGGGATGAGGCTGCATGGGGATTATACAGGGATGAGGCTGCATGGGGATTCAACAGGGATGAGTCTGCATGGGGATTCAACAGGGATGAGGTTGCATTAGGATTCAACAGGGATGAGGCTGCATGGGGATTCTACAGGGATGAGGCTGCATGGGGATTCAACAGGGATGAGGCTGCATGGGGATTCAACAGGGATGAGGCTGCATGGGGATTCAACAGGGATGAGGCTGCATGAGGATTATACAGGGATGAGGCTGCATGGGGATTCAACAGGGATGAGTCTGCATGGGGATTCAACAGGGATGAGTCTGCATGGGGATTCAACAGGGATGAGTCTGCATGGGGATTCAACAGGGATGAAGCTGCTTGGGGATTCAACAGGGATGAGGCTGCATGGGGATTCAACAGGGATGAAGCTGCATGGGGATTCAACAGGGATGAGGCTGCATGGGGATTCTAAAGGGATGAGGCTGCATGGGGATTCAACAGGGATGAGGCTGCATGAGGATTCAACAGGGATGAGGCTGCATGGGGATTCAACAGGGATGAGGCTGCATGGGGATTCAACAGGGATGAGGCTGCATGGGGATTCAACAGGGATGAGGCTGCATGGGGATTCAACAGGGATGAGGCTGCATGGGGATTCAACAGGGATGAGTCTGCATGGGGATTCAACAGGGATGAAGCTGCTTGGGGATTCAACAGGGATGAGGCTGCATGGGGATTCAACAGGGATGAAGCTGCATGGGGATTCAACAGGGATGAGGCTGCATGGGGATTCTAAAGGGATGAGGCTGCATGGGGATTCAACAGGGATGAGGCTGCATGAGGATTCAACAGGGATGAGGCTGCATGGGGATTCAACAGGGATGAGGCTGCATGGGGATTCAACAGGGATGAGGCTGCATGGGGATTCAACAGGGATGAGGCTGCATGGGGATTCAACAGGGATGAGGCTGCATGGGGATTCAACAGGGATGAGGCTGCATGGGGATTCAACAGGGATGAGGCTGCATGGGGATTCAACAGGGATGAGGCTGCTTGGGGATTCAACAGGGATGAGGCTGCATGGGGATTCAACAGGGATGAGGCTGCATGAGGATTCAACAGGGATGAGGCTGCATGGGGATTCTACAGGGATGAGGCTGCATGGGGATTCAACAGGGATGAGGCTGCATGGGGATTCAACAGGGATGAGGCTGCATGGGGATTCAACAGGGATGAGGCTGCATGGGGATTCAACAGGGATGAGGCTGCATGGGGATTCAACAGGGATAAGGCTGCATGGGGATTCAACAGGGATGAGGCTGCATGGGGATTCAACAGGAATGAGACTGCAAGGCGATTCAACAGGGATGAGGCTGCATGAGGATTCAACAGGGATGAGGCTGCATGGGGATTCAACAGGGATGAGGCTGATTGGGGATTCTACAGGGAAGAGGCTGATTGGGGATTCAACAGGGATGAGGCTGCTTGGGGATTCAACAAAGATGAGGCTGCATGAGGATTCAACAGGGACGAGGCTGCATGGGGATTCAACAGGGATGAGTCTGCATGGGGATTCAACAGGGATGAGGCTGCTTGGGGATTATACAGGGATGAGGCTGCATGGGGATTCAACAGGGATGAGGCTGCATGGGGATTCAACAGGGATGAGGATGCATGGGGATTCAACAGGGATGAGGCTGCATGGGGATTCAACAGGGATAAGGCTGCATGGGGATTCAACAGGGATGAGGCTGCATGGGGATTCAACAGGGATGAGACTGCAAGGCGATTCAACAGGGATGAGGCTGCATGAGGATTCAACAGGGATGAGGCTGCATGGGGATTCAACAGGGATGAGGCTGATTGGGGATTCTACAGGGAAGAGGCTGATTGGGGATTCAACAGGGATGAGGCTGCTTGGGGATTCAACAAAGATGAGGCTGCATGAGGATTCAGCAGGGACGAGGCTGCATGGGGATTCAACAGGGATGAGTCTGCATGGGGATTCAACAGGGATGAGGCTGCTTGGGGATTATACAGGGATGAGGCTGCATGGGGATTCAACAGGGATGAGGCTGCATGGGGATTCAACAGGGATGAGGATGCATGGGGATTCTACAGGGATGAGGCTGCATGGGGATTCTACAGGGATGAGGCTGCATGGGGATTCAACAGGGATGAGGCTGCATGGGGATTAAACAGGGATGAGGCTGCATGGGGATTCAACAGGGATGAGGCTGCATGGGGATTCAACAGGGATGAGGCTGCATGGGGATTGAACAGGGATGAGGCTGCATGGGGATTATACAGGGATGAGGCTGCATGGGGATTCAACAGGGATGAGGTGCATGGGGATTCAACAGGGATGAGGTTGCATTAGGATTCAACAGGGATGAGGCTGCATGGGGATTCTACAGGGATGAGGCTGCATGGGGATTCAACAGGGATGAGGCTGCATGGGGATTCAACAGGGATGAGGCTGCATGGGGATTCAACAGGGATGAGGCTGCATGAGGATTATACAGGGATGAGGCTGCATGGGGATTCAACAGGGATGAGTCTGCATGGAGATTCAACAGGGATGAGTCTGCATGGGGATTCAACAGGGATGAGTCTGCATGGGGATTCAACAGGGATGAAGCTGCTTGGGGATTCAACAGGGATGAGGCTGCATGGGGATTCAACAGGGATGAAGCTGCATGGGGATTCAACAGGGATGAGGCTGCATGGGGATTCAACAGGGATGAGGCTGCATGGGGATTCTAAAGGGATGAGGCTGCATGGGGATTCAACAGGGATGAGGCTGCATGAGGATTCAACAGGGATGAGGCTGCATGGGGATTCAACAGGGATGAGTCTGCATGGGGATTCAACAGGGATGAGGCTGCTTGGGGATTATACAGGGATGAGGCTGCATGGGGATTCAACAGGGATGAGGCTGCATGGGGATTCAACAGGGATGAGGATGCATGGGGATTCTACAGGGATGATGCTGCATGGGGATTCTACAGGGATGAGGCTGCATGGGGATTCAACAGGGATGAGGCTGCATGGGGATTAAACAGGGATGAGGCTGCATGGGGATTAAACAAGGATGAGGCTGCATGGGGATTCAACAGGGATGAGGCTGCATGGGGATTCAACAGGGATGAGGCTGCATGAAGATTCAACAGGGATGAGGCTGCTTGAGGATTCAACAGGGATGAGGCTGCATGGGGATTCAACAGGGATGAGGCTGCATGGGGATTCAACAGGGATGAGGCTGCATGGGGATTCTACAGGGATGAGGCTGCATGGGGATTCATCAGGGATGAGGCTGCATGGGGATTCAACAGGGATGAGGCTGCATTAGGATTCAACAGGGATGAGGCTGCATGGGGATTCAACAGGGATGAGGCTGCTTGGGGATTCAACAGGGATGAGGCTGCTTGAGGATTCAACAGGGATGAGGCTGCTTGGGGATTCAACAGGGATGAGGCTGCATGGGATTTCAACAGGGAGGAGGCTGCATGGGGATTCAACAGGGATGAGGCTGCATGGGGATTCAACAGGGATGAGGCTGCATGGGGATTCAACAGGGATGAGGCTGAATGGGGATTCAACAGGGATGAGGCTGCATGAGGATTCAACAGGGATGAGGCTGCATGGGGATTCAACAGGGATGAGGCTGCATGGGGATTCTACAGGGATGAGGCTGCATGGGGATTCAACAGGGATGAGGCTGCATGGGGATTCAACAGGGATGAGGGTGCATGGGGATTCAACAGGGATGAGGCTGCATGGGGATTCAACAGGGATGAGGCTGCTTGGGGATGCAAAAGGGATGAGGCTGCATGGGGATTCAACAGGGATGAGGCTGCATGGGGATTCAGCAGGGATGAGGCTGCATGGGGATTCAACAGGGATGAGGCTGCATGAGGATTCAACAGGGATGAGGCTGCATGGGGATTCAACAGGGATGAGGCTGCATGGGGATTATACAGGGATGAGGCTGCATGGGGATTCAACAGGGATGAGGTTGCATTAGGATTCAACAGGGATGAGGCTGCATGGGGATTCTACAGGGATGAGGCTGCATGGGGATTCAACAGGGATGAGGCTGCATGGGGATTCAACAGGGATGAGGCTGCATGAGGATTATACAGGGATGAGGCTGCATGGGGATTCAACAGGGATGAGGCTGCATGGGGATTCTACAGGGATGAGGCTGCATGGGGATTCTACAGGGATGAGGCTGCTTGGGGATTCAACAGGGATGAGGCTGCATGAGTATTCAACAGGGATGAGGCTGCATGGGGATTCAACAGGGATGAGGCTGCATGGGGATTCAACAGGGATGAGGCTGCATGGGGATTCAACAGGGATGAGGCTGCATGGGGATTCAACAGGGATGAGGCTGCATGGGGATTCAACAGGGATGAGGCTGCATGGGGATTCAACAGGGATGAGGCTGCATGGGGATTCAACAGGGATGAGGCTGCTTGGGGATTCAACAGGGATGAGGCTGCATGGGGATTCAACAGGGATGAGGCTGCATGAGGATTCAACAGGGATGAGGCTGCATGGGGATTCTATTGGGATGAGGCTGCATGGGGATTCAACAGGGATGAGGCTGCATGGGGATTCAACAGGGATGAGGCTGCATGGGGATTCAACAGGGATGAGGCTGCATGGGGATTCAACAGGGATGAGGCTGCATGGGGATTCAACAGGGATAAGGCTGCATGGGGATTCAACAGGGATGAGGCTGCATGGGGATTCAACAGGGATGAGACTGCAAGGCGATTCAACAGGGATGAGGCTGCATGAGGATTCAACAGGGATGAGGCTGCATGGGGATTCAACAGGGATGAGGCTGATTGGGGATTCTACAGGGAAGAGGCTGATTGGGGATTCAACAGGGATGAGGCTGCTTGGGGATTCAACAAAGATGAGGCTGCATGAGGATTCAACAGGGACGAGGCTGCATGGGGATTCAACAGGGATGAGTCTGCATGGGGATTCAACAGGGATGAGGCTGCTTGGGGATTATACAGGGATGAGGCTGCATGGGGATTCAACAGGGATGAGGCTGCATGAGGATTCAACAGGGATGAGGCTGCATGGGGATTCAACAGGGATGAGTCTGCATGGGGATTCAACAGGGATGAGGCTGCTTGGGGATTATACAGGGATGAGGCTGCATGGGGATTCAACAGGGATGAGGCTGCATGGGGATTCAACAGGGATGAGGATGCATGGGGATTCTACAGGGATGAGGCTGCATGGGGATTCTACAGGGATGAGGCTGCATGGGGATTCAACAGGGATGAGGCTGCATGGGGATTAAACAGGGATGAGGCTGCATGGGGATTAAACAAGGATGAGGCTGCATGGGGATTCAACAGGGATGAGGCTG
Source organism: Salvelinus fontinalis (assembly GCF_029448725.1). NCBI lineage: Eukaryota > Metazoa > Chordata > Actinopteri > Salmoniformes > Salmonidae > Salvelinus > Salvelinus fontinalis. The sequence goes on along the minus strand of NW_026600631.1, from coordinate 108,378 downwards.
CATGGGGATTCAACAGGGATGAGGCTGCATGAAGATTCAACAGGGATGAGGCTGCTTGAGGATTCAACAGGGATGAGGCTGCATGGGGATTCAACAGGGATGAGGCTGCATGGGGATTCAACAGGGATGAGGCTGCATGGGGATTCTACAGGGATGAGGCTGCATGGGGATTCATCAGGGATGAGGCTGCATGGGGATTCAACAGGGATGAGGCTGCATTAGGATTCAACAGGGATGAGGCTGCATGGGGATTCAACAGGGATGAGGCTGCTTGGGGATTCAACAGGGATGAGGCTGCTTGAGGATTCAACAGGGATGAGGCTGCTTGGGGATTCAACAGGGATGAGGCTGCATGGGATTTCAACAGGGAGGAGGCTGCATGGGAATTCAACAGGGATGAGGCTGCATGGGGATTCAACAGGGATGAGGCTGCATGGGGATTCAACAGGGATGAGGCTGAATGGGGATTCAACAGGGATGAGGCTGCATGAGGATTCAACAGGGATGAGGCTGCATGGGGATTCAACAGGGATGAGGCTGCATGGGGATTCTACAGGGATGAGGCTGCATGGGGATTCAACAGGGATGAGGCTGCATGGGGATTCAACAGGGATGAGGCTGCATGGGGATTCAACAGGGATGAGGCTGCATGGGGATTCAACAGGGATGAGGCTGCTTGGGGATGCAAAAGGGATGAGGCTGCATGGGGATTCAACAGGGATGAGGCTGCATGGGGATTCAGCAGGGATGAGGCTGCATGGGGATTCAACAGGGATGAGGCTGCATGAGGATTCAACAGGGATGAGGCTGCATGGGGATTCAACAGGGATGAGGCTGCATGGGGATTATACAGGGATGAGGCTGCATGGGGATTCAACAGGGATGAGGTTGCATTAGGATTCAACAGGGATGAGGCTGCATGGGGATTCTACAGGGATGAGGCTGCATGGGGATTCAACAGGGATGAGGCTGCATGGGGATTCAACAGGGATGAGGCTGCATGAGGATTATACAGGGATGAGGCTGCATGGGGATTCAACAGGGATGAGGCTGCATGGGGATTCTACAGGGATGAGGCTGCATGGGGATTCTACAGGGATGAGGCTGCTTGGGGATTCAACAGGGATGAGGCTGCATGAGTATTCAACAGGGATGAGGCTGCATGGGGATTCAACAGGGATGAGGCTGCATGGGGATTCAACAGGGATGAGGCTGCATGGGGATTCAACAGGGATGAGGCTGCATGGGGATTCAACAGGGATGAGGCTGCATGGGGATTCAACAGGGATGAGGCTGCATGGGGATTCAACAGGGATGAGGCTGCATGGGGATTCAACAGGGATGAGGCTGCTTGGGGATTCAACAGGGATGAGGCTGCATGGGGATTCAACAGGGATGAGGCTGCATGAGGATTCAACAGGGATGAGGCTGCATGGGGATTCTATTGGGATGAGGCTGCATGGGGATTCAACAGGGATGAGGCTGCATGGGGATTCAACAGGGATGAGGCTGCATGGGGATTCAACAGGGATGAGGCTGCATGGGGATTCAACAGGGATGAGGCTGCAAGGGGATTCAACAGGGATAAGGCTGCATGGGGATTCAACAGGGATGAGGCTGCATGGGGATTCAACAGGGATGAGACTGCAAGGCGATTCAACAGGGATGAGGCTGCATGAGGATTCAACAGGGATGAGGCTGCATGGGGATTCAACAGGGATGAGGCTGATTGGGGATTCTACAGGGAAGAGGCTGATTGGGGATTCAACAGGGATGAGGCTGCTTGGGGATTCAACAAAGATGAGGCTGCATGGGGATTCAACAGGGATGAGACTGCAAGGCGATTCAACAGGGATGAGGCTGCATGAGGATTCAACAGGGATGAGGCTGCATGGGGATTCAACAGGGATGAGGCTGATTGGGGATTCTACAGGGAAGAGGCTGATTGGGGATTCAACAGGGATGAGGCTGCTTGGGGATTCAACAAAGATGAGGCTGCATGAGGATTCAACAGGGACGAGGCTGCATGGGGATTCAACAGGGATGAGTCTGCATGGGGATTCAACAGGGATGAGGCTGCTTGGGGATTATACAGGGATGAGGCTGCATGAGGATTATACAGGGATGAGGCTGCATGGGGATTCAACAGGGATGAGGCTGCATGGGGATTCAACAGGGATGAGGCTGCATGAGGATTATACAGGGATGAGGCTGCATGGGGATTCAACAGGGATGAGGCTGCATGGGGATTCTACAGGGATGAGGCTGCATGGGGATTCTACAGGGATGAGGCTGCTTGGGGATTCAACAGGGATGAGGCTGCATGAGTATTCAACAGGGATGAGGCTGCATGGGGATTCAACAGGGATGAGGCTGCATGGGGATTCAACAGGGATGAGGCTGCATGGGGATTCAACAGGGATGAGGCTGCATGGGGATTCAACAGGGATGAGGCTGCATGGGGATTCAACAGGGATGAGGCTGCATGGGGATTCAACAGGGATGAGGCTGCATGGGGATTCAACAGGGATGAGGCTGCTTGGGGATTCAACAGGGATGAGGCTGCATGGGGATTCAACAGGGATGAGGCTGCATGAGGATTCAACAGGGATGAGGCTGCATGGGGATTCTATTGGGATGAGGCTGCATGGGGATTCAACAGGGATGAGGCTGCATGGGGATTCAACAGGGATGAGGCTGCATGGGGATTCAACAGGGATGAGGCTGCATGGGGATTCAACAGGGATGAGGCTGCAAGGGGATTCAACAGGGATAAGGCTGCATGGGGATTCAACAGGGATGAGGCTGCATGGGGATTCAACAGGGATGAGACTGCAAGGCGATTCAACAGGGATGAGGCTGCATGAGGATTCAACAGGGATGAGGCTGCATGGGGATTCAACAGGGATGAGGCTGATTGGGGATTCTACAGGGAAGAGGCTGATTGGGGATTCAACAGGGATGAGGCTGCTTGGGGATTCAACAAAGATGAGGCTGCATGGGGATTCAACAGGGATGAGACTGCAAGGCGATTCAACAGGGATGAGGCTGCATGAGGATTCAACAGGGATGAGGCTGCATGGGGATTCAACAGGGATGAGGCTGATTGGGGATTCTACAGGGAAGAGGCTGATTGGGGATTCAACAGGGATGAGGCTGCTTGGGGATTCAACAAAGATGAGGCTGCATGAGGATTCAACAGGGACGAGGCTGCATGGGGATTCAACAGGGATGAGTCTGCATGGGGATTCAACAGGGATGAGGCTGCTTGGGGATTATACAGGGATGAGGCTGCATGAGGATTATACAGGGATGAGGCTGCTTGGGGATTCAACAGGGATGAGGATGCATGGGGATTCTACAGGGATGAGGCTGCATGGGGATTCTACAGGGATGAGGCTGCATGGGGATTCAACAGGGATGAGGCTGCATGGGGATTAAACAGGGATGAGGCTGCATGGGGATTCAACAGGGATGAGGCTGCATGGGGATTCAACAGGGATGAGGCTGCATGGGGATTCAGCAGGGATGAGGCTGCATGGGGATTCTACAGGGATGAGGCTGCTTGGGGATTCAACAGGGATGAGGCTGCATGGGGATTCAACAGGGATGAGGCTGCATGGGGATTCAACAGGGATGAGACTGCAAGGCGATTCAACAGGGATGAGGCTGCATGAGGATTCAACAGGAATGAGGCTGCATGGGGATTCAACAGGGATGAGGCTGATTGGGGATTCTACAGGGAAGAGGCTGATTGGGGATTCAACAGGGATGAGGCTGCTTGGGGATTCAACAAAGATGAGGCTGCATGAGGATTCAACAGGGACGAGGCTGCATGGGGATTCAACAGGGATGAGTCTGCATGGGGATTCAACAGGGATGAGGCTGCTTGGGGATTATACAGGGATGAGGCTGCATGGGGATTCAACAGGGATGAGGCTGCATGGGGATTCAACAGGGATGAGGATGCATGGGGATTCTACAGGGATGAGGCTGCATGGGGATTCTACAGGGATGAGGCTGCATGGGGATTCAACAGGGATGAGGCTGCATGGGGATTAAACAGGGATGAGGCTGCATGGGGATTCAACAGGGATGAGGCTGCATGGGGATTCAACAGGGATGAGGCTGCATGGGGATTGAACAGGGATGAGGCTGCATGGGGATTATACAGGGATGAGGCTGCATGGGGATTCAACAGGGATGAGGCTGCATGGGGATTCAACAGGGATGAGGTTGCATTAGGATTCAACAGGGATGAGGCTGCATGGGGATTCTACAGGGATGAGGCTGCATGGGGATTCAACAGGGATGAGGCTGCATGGGGATTCAACAGGGATGAGGCTGCATGGGGATTCAACAGGGATGAGGCTGCATGAGGATTATACAGGGATGAGGCTGCATGGGGATTCAACAGGGATGAGTCTGCATGGGGATTCAACAGGGATGAGGCTGCATGGGGATTCAACAGGGATGAGTCTGCATGGGGATTCAACAGGGATGAAGCTGCTTGGGGATTCAACAGGGATGAGGCTGCATGGGGATTCAACAGGGATGAAGCTGCATGGGGATTCAACAGGGATGAGGCTGCATGGGGATTCAACAGGGATGAGGCTTCATGGGGATTCTAAAGGGATGAGGCTGCATGGGGATTCAACAGGGATGAGGCTGCATGAGGATTCAACAGGGATGAGGCTGCATGGGGATTCAACAGGGATGAGTCTGCATGGGGATTCAACAGGGATGAGGCTGCTTGGGGATTATACAGGGATGAGGCTGCATGGGGATTCAACAGGGATGAGGCTGCATGGGGATTCAACAGGGATGAGGATGCATGGGGATTCTACAGGGATGAGGCTGCATGGGGATTCTACAGGGATGAGGCTGCATGGGGATTCAACAGGGATGAGGCTGCATGGGGATTAAACAGGGATGAGGCTGCATGGGGATTAAACAGGGATGAGGCTGCATGGGGATTCAACAGGGATGAGGCTGCATGGGGATTCAACAGGGATGAGGCTGCATGGGGATTCAACAGGGATGAGGCTGCATGGGGATTATACAGGGATGAGGCTGCATGGGGATTCAACAGGGATGAGGCTGCATGGGGATTCAACAGGGATGAGGTTGCATTAGGATTCAACAGGGATGAGGCTGCATGGGGATTCTACAGGGATGAGGCTGCATGGGGATTCAACAGGGATGAGGCTGCTTGGGGATTATACAGGGATGAGGCTGCATGGGGATTCAACAGGGATGAGGCTGCATGGGGATTCAACAGGGATGAGGATGCATGGGGATTCTACAGGGATGATGCTGCATGGGGATTCTACAGGGATGAGGCTGCATGGGGATTCAACAGGGATGAGGCTGCATGGGGATTAAACAGGGATGAGGCTGCATGGGGATTAAACAAGGATGAGGCTGCATGGGGATTCAACAGGGATGAGGCTGCATGGGGATTCAACAGGGATGAGGCTGCATGAAGATTCAACAGGGATGAGGCTGCTTGAGGATTCAACAGGGATGAGGCTGCATGGGGATTCAACAGGGATGAGGCTGCATGGGGATTCAACAGGGATGAGGCTGCATGGGGATTCTACAGGGATGAGGCTGCATGGGGATTCATCAGGGATGAGGCTGCATGGGGATTCAACAGGGATGAGGCTGCATTAGGATTCAACAGGGATGAGGCTGCATGGGGATTCAACAGGGATGAGGCTGCTTGGGGATTCAACAGGGATGAGGCTGCTTGAGGATTCAACAGGGATGAGGCTGCTTGGGGATTCAACAGGGATGAGGCTGCATGGGATTTCAACAGGGAGGAGGCTGCATGGGGATTCAACAGGGATGAGGCTGCATGGGGATTCAACAGGGATGAGGCTGCATGGGGATTCAACAGGGATGAGGCTGAATGGGGATTCAACAGGGATGAGGCTGCATGAGGATTCAACAGGGATGAGGCTGCATGGGGATTCAACAGGGATGAGGCTGCATGGGGATTCTACAGGGATGAGGCTGCATGGGGATTCAACAGGGATGAGGCTGCATGGGGATTCAACAGGGATGAGGCTGCATGGGGATTCAACAGGGATGAGGCTGCATGGGGATTCAACAGGGATGAGGCTGCTTGGGGATGCAAAAGGGATGAGGCTGCATGGGGATTCAACAGGGATGAGGCTGCATGGGGATTCAGCAGGGATGAGGCTGCATGGGGATTCAACAGGGATGAGGCTGCATGAGGATTCAACAGGGATGAGGCTGCATGGGGATTCAACAGGGATGAGGCTGCATGGGGATTATACAGGGATGAGGCTGCATGGGGATTCAACAGGGATGAGGTTGCATTAGGATTCAACAGGGATGAGGCTGCATGGGGATTCTACAGGGATGAGGCTGCATGGGGATTCAACAGGGATGAGGCTGCATGGGGATTCAACAGGGATGAGGCTGCATGAGGATTATACAGGGATGAGGCTGCATGGGGATTCAACAGGGATGAGGCTGCATGGGGATTCTACAGGGATGAGGCTGCATGGGGATTCTACAGGGATGAGGCTGCTTGGGGATTCAACAGGGATGAGGCTGCATGAGTATTCAACAGGGATGAGGCTGCATGGGGATTCAACAGGGATGAGGCTGCATGGGGATTCAACAGGGATGAGGCTGCATGGGGATTCAACAGGGATGAGGCTGCATGGGGATTCAACAGGGATGAGGCTGCATGGGGATTCAACAGGGATGAGGCTGCATGGGGATTCAACAGGGATGAGGCTGCATGGGGATTCAACAGGGATGAGGCTGCTTGGGGATTCAACAGGGATGAGGCTGCATGGGGATTCAACAGGGATGAGGCTGCATGAGGATTCAACAGGGATGAGGCTGCATGGGGATTCTATTGGGATGAGGCTGCATGGGGATTCAACAGGGATGAGGCTGCATGGGGATTCAACAGGGATGAGGCTGCATGGGGATTCAACAGGGATGAGGCTGCATGGGGATTCAACAGGGATGAGGCTGCATGGGGATTCAACAGGGATAAGGCTGCATGGGGATTCAACAGGGATGAGGCTGCATGGGGATTCAACAGGGATGAGACTGCAAGGCGATTCAACAGGGATGAGGCTGCATGAGGATTCAACAGGGATGAGGCTGCATGGGGATTCAACAGGGATGAGGCTGATTGGGGATTCTACAGGGAAGAGGCTGATTGGGGATTCAACAGGGATGAGGCTGCTTGGGGATTCAACAAAGATGAGGCTGCATGAGGATTCAACAGGGACGAGGCTGCATGGGGATTCAACAGGGATGAGTCTGCATGGGGATTCAACAGGGATGAGGCTGCTTGGGGATTATACAGGGATGAGGCTGCATGGGGATTCAACAGGGATGAGGCTGCATGAGGATTCAACAGGGATGAGGCTGCATGGGGATTCAACAGGGATGAGTCTGCATGGGGATTCAACAGGGATGAGGCTGCTTGGGGATTATACAGGGATGAGGCTGCATGGGGATTCAACAGGGATGAGGCTGCATGGGGATTCAACAGGGATGAGGATGCATGGGGATTCTACAGGGATGAGGCTGCATGGGGATTCTACAGGGATGAGGCTGCATGGGGATTCAACAGGGATGAGGCTGCATGGGGATTAAACAGGGATGAGGCTGCATGGGGATTAAACAAGGATGAGGCTGCATGGGGATTCAACAGGGATGAGGCTGCATGGGGATTCAACAGGGATGAGGCTGCATGAAGATTCAACAGGGATGAGGCTGCTTGAGGATTCAACAGGGATGAGGCTGCATGGGGATTCAACAGGGATGAGGCTGCATGGGGATTCAACAGGGATGAGGCTGCATGGGGATTCTACAGGGATGAGGCTGCATGGGGATTCATCAGGGATGAGGCTGCATGGGGATTCAACAGGGATGAGGCTGCATTAGGATTCAACAGGGATGAGGCTGCATGGGGATTCAACAGGGATGAGGCTGCTTGGGGATTCAACAGGGATGAGGCTGCTTGAGGATTCAACAGGGATGAGGCTGCTTGGGGATTCAACAGGGATGAGGCTGCATGGGATTTCAACAGGGAGGAGGCTGCATGGGAATTCAACAGGGATGAGGCTGCATGGGGATTCAACAGGGATGAGGCTGCATGGGGATTCAACAGGGATGAGGCTGAATGGGGATTCAACAGGGATGAGGCTGCATGAGGATTCAACAGGGATGAGGCTGCATGGGGATTCAACAGGGATGAGGCTGCATGGGGATTCTACAGGGATGAGGCTGCATGGGGATTCAACAGGGATGAGGCTGCATGGGGATTCAACAGGGATGAGGCTGCATGGGGATTCAACAGGGATGAGGCTGCATGGGGATTCAACAGGGATGAGGCTGCTTGGGGATGCAAAAGGGATGAGGCTGCATGGGGATTCAACAGGGATGAGGCTGCATGGGGATTCAGCAGGGATGAGGCTGCATGGGGATTCAACAGGGATGAGGCTGCATGAGGATTCAACAGGGATGAGGCTGCATGGGGATTCAACAGGGATGAGGCTGCATGGGGATTATACAGGGATGAGGCTGCATGGGGATTCAACAGGGATGAGGTTGCATTAGGATTCAACAGGGATGAGGCTGCATGGGGATTCTACAGGGATGAGGCTGCATGGGGATTCAACAGGGATGAGGCTGCATGGGGATTCAACAGGGATGAGGCTGCATGAGGATTATACAGGGATGAGGCTGCATGGGGATTCAACAGGGATGAGGCTGCATGGGGATTCTACAGGGATGAGGCTGCATGGGGATTCTACAGGGATGAGGCTGCTTGGGGATTCAACAGGGATGAGGCTGCATGAGTATTCAACAGGGATGAGGCTGCATGGGGATTCAACAGGGATGAGGCTGCATGGGGATTCAACAGGGATGAGGCTGCATGGGGATTCAACAGGGATGAGGCTGCATGGGGATTCAACAGGGATGAGGCTGCATGGGGATTCAACAGGGATGAGGCTGCATGGGGATTCAACAGGGATGAGGCTGCATGGGGATTCAACAGGGATGAGGCTGCTTGGGGATTCAACAGGGATGAGGCTGCATGGGGATTCAACAGGGATGAGGCTGCATGAGGATTCAACAGGGATGAGGCTGCATGGGGATTCTATTGGGATGAGGCTGCATGGGGATTCAACAGGGATGAGGCTGCATGGGGATTCAACAGGGATGAGGCTGCATGGGGATTCAACAGGGATGAGGCTGCATGGGGATTCAACAGGGATGAGGCTGCAAGGGGATTCAACAGGGATAAGGCTGCATGGGGATTCAACAGGGATGAGGCTGCATGGGGATTCAACAGGGATGAGACTGCAAGGCGATTCAACAGGGATGAGGCTGCATGAGGATTCAACAGGGATGAGGCTGCATGGGGATTCAACAGGGATGAGGCTGATTGGGGATTCTACAGGGAAGAGGCTGATTGGGGATTCAACAGGGATGAGGCTGCTTGGGGATTCAACAAAGATGAGGCTGCATGGGGATTCAACAGGGATGAGACTGCAAGGCGATTCAACAGGGATGAGGCTGCATGAGGATTCAACAGGGATGAGGCTGCATGGGGATTCAACAGGGATGAGGCTGATTGGGGATTCTACAGGGAAGAGGCTGATTGGGGATTCAACAGGGATGAGGCTGCTTGGGGATTCAACAAAGATGAGGCTGCATGAGGATTCAACAGGGACGAGGCTGCATGGGGATTCAACAGGGATGAGTCTGCATGGGGATTCAACAGGGATGAGGCTGCTTGGGGATTATACAGGGATGAGGCTGCATGAGGATTATACAGGGATGAGGCTGCATGGGGATTCAACAGGGATGAGGCTGCATGGGGATTCAACAGGGATGAGGCTGCATGAGGATTATACAGGGATGAGGCTGCATGGGGATTCAACAGGGATGAGGCTGCATGGGGATTCTACAGGGATGAGGCTGCATGGGGATTCTACAGGGATGAGGCTGCTTGGGGATTCAACAGGGATGAGGCTGCATGAGTATTCAACAGGGATGAGGCTGCATGGGGATTCAACAGGGATGAGGCTGCATGGGGATTCAACAGGGATGAGGCTGCATGGGGATTCAACAGGGATGAGGCTGCATGGGGATTCAACAGGGATGAGGCTGCATGGGGATTCAACAGGGATGAGGCTGCATGGGGATTCAACAGGGATGAGGCTGCATGGGGATTCAACAGGGATGAGGCTGCTTGGGGATTCAACAGGGATGAGGCTGCATGGGGATTCAACAGGGATGAGGCTGCATGAGGATTCAACAGGGATGAGGCTGCATGGGGATTCTATTGGGATGAGGCTGCATGGGGATTCAACAGGGATGAGGCTGCATGGGGATTCAACAGGGATGAGGCTGCATGGGGATTCAACAGGGATGAGGCTGCATGGGGATTCAACAGGGATGAGGCTGCAAGGGGATTCAACAGGGATAAGGCTGCATGGGGATTCAACAGGGATGAGGCTGCATGGGGATTCAACAGGGATGAGACTGCAAGGCGATTCAACAGGGATGAGGCTGCATGAGGATTCAACAGGGATGAGGCTGCATGGGGATTCAACAGGGATGAGGCTGATTGGGGATTCTACAGGGAAGAGGCTGATTGGGGATTCAACAGGGATGAGGCTGCTTGGGGATTCAACAAAGATGAGGCTGCATGGGGATTCAACAGGGATGAGACTGCAAGGCGATTCAACAGGGATGAGGCTGCATGAGGATTCAACAGGGATGAGGCTGCATGGGGATTCAACAGGGATGAGGCTGATTGGGGATTCTACAGGGAAGAGGCTGATTGGGGATTCAACAGGGATGAGGCTGCTTGGGGATTCAACAAAGATGAGGCTGCATGAGGATTCAACAGGGACGAGGCTGCATGGGGATTCAACAGGGATGAGTCTGCATGGGGATTCAACAGGGATGAGGCTGCTTGGGGATTATACAGGGATGAGGCTGCATGAGGATTATACAGGGATGAGGCTGCTTGGGGATTCAACAGGGATGAGGATGCATGGGGATTCTACAGGGATGAGGCTGCATGGGGATTCTACAGGGATGAGGCTGCATGGGGATTCAACAGGGATGAGGCTGCATGGGGATTAAACAGGGATGAGGCTGCATGGGGATTCAACAGGGATGAGGCTGCATGGGGATTCAACAGGGATGAGGCTGCATGGGGATTCAGCAGGGATGAGGCTGCATGGGGATTCTACAGGGATGAGGCTGCTTGGGGATTCAACAGGGATGAGGCTGCATGGGGATTCAACAGGGATGAGGCTGCATGGGGATTCAACAGGGATGAGACTGCAAGGCGATTCAACAGGGATGAGGCTGCATGAGGATTCAACAGGAATGAGGCTGCATGGGGATTCAACAGGGATGAGGCTGATTGGGGATTCTACAGGGAAGAGGCTGATTGGGGATTCAACAGGGATGAGGCTGCTTGGGGATTCAACAAAGATGAGGCTGCATGAGGATTCAACAGGGACGAGGCTGCATGGGGATTCAACAGGGATGAGTCTGCATGGGGATTCAACAGGGATGAGGCTGCTTGGGGATTATACAGGGATGAGGCTGCATGGGGATTCAACAGGGATGAGGCTGCATGGGGATTCAACAGGGATGAGGATGCATGGGGATTCTACAGGGATGAGGCTGCATGGGGATTCTACAGGGATGAGGCTGCATGGGGATTCAACAGGGATGAGGCTGCATGGGGATTAAACAGGGATGAGGCTGCATGGGGATTCAACAGGGATGAGGCTGCATGGGGATTCAACAGGGATGAGGCTGCATGGGGATTGAACAGGGATGAGGCTGCATGGGGATTATACAGGGATGAGGCTGCATGGGGATTCAACAGGGATGAGGCTGCATGGGGATTCAACAGGGATGAGGTTGCATTAGGATTCAACAGGGATGAGGCTGCATGGGGATTCTACAGGGATGAGGCTGCATGGGGATTCAACAGGGATGAGGCTGCATGGGGATTCAACAGGGATGAGGCTGCATGGGGATTCAACAGGGATGAGGCTGCATGAGGATTATACAGGGATGAGGCTGCATGGGGATTCAACAGGGATGAGTCTGCATGGGGATTCAACAGGGATGAGGCTGCATGGGGATTCAACAGGGATGAGTCTGCATGGGGATTCAACAGGGATGAAGCTGCTTGGGGATTCAACAGGGATGAGGCTGCATGGGGATTCAACAGGGATGAAGCTGCATGGGGATTCAACAGGGATGAGGCTGCATGGGGATTCAACAGGGATGAGGCTTCATGGGGATTCTAAAGGGATGAGGCTGCATGGGGATTCAACAGGGATGAGGCTGCATGAGGATTCAACAGGGATGAGGCTGCATGGGGATTCAACAGGGATGAGTCTGCATGGGGATTCAACAGGGATGAGGCTGCTTGGGGATTATACAGGGATGAGGCTGCATGGGGATTCAACAGGGATGAGGCTGCATGGGGATTCAACAGGGATGAGGATGCATGGGGATTCTACAGGGATGAGGCTGCATGGGGATTCTACAGGGATGAGGCTGCATGGGGATTCAACAGGGATGAGGCTGCATGGGGATTAAACAGGGATGAGGCTGCATGGGGATTAAACAGGGATGAGGCTGCATGGGGATTCAACAGGGATGAGGCTGCATGGGGATTCAACAGGGATGAGGCTGCATGGGGATTCAACAGGGATGAGGCTGCATGGGGATTATACAGGGATGAGGCTGCATGGGGATTCAACAGGGATGAGGCTGCATGGGGATTCAACAGGGATGAGGTTGCATTAGGATTCAACAGGGATGAGGCTGCATGGGGATTCTACAGGGATGAGGCTGCATGGGGATTCAACAGGGATGAGGCTGCATGGGGATTCAACAGGGATGAGGCTGCATGGGGATTCAACAGGGATGAGGCTGCATGAGGATTATACAGGGATGAGGCTGCATGGGGATTCAACAGGGATGAGTCTGCATGGGGATTCAACAGGGATGAGGCTGCATGGGGATTCAACAGGGATGAGTCTGCATGGGGATTCAACAGGGATGAGGCTGCTTGGGGATTCAACAGGGATGAGGCTGCATGGGGATTCAACAGGGATGAAGCTGCATGGGGATTCAACAGGGATGAGGCTGCATGGGGATTCAACAGGGATGAGGCTGCATGGGGATTCTAAAGGGATGAGGCTGCATGGGGATTCAACAGGGATGAGGCTGCATGAGGATTCAACAGGGATGAGGCTGCATGGGGATTCTACAGGGATGAGGCTGCATGGGGATTCAACAGGGATGAGGCTGCATGGGGATTCAACAGGGATGAGGCTGCATGGGGATTCAACAGGGATGAGGCTGCATGAGGATTATACAGGGATGAGGCTGCATGGGGATTCAACAGGGATGAGTCTGCATGGGGATTCAACAGGGATGAGGCTGCATGGGGATTCAACAGGGATGAGTCTGCATGGGGATTCAACAGGGATGAGGCTGCTTGGGGATTCAACAGGGATGAGGCTGCATGGGGATTCAACAGGGATGAAGCTGCATGGGGATTCAACAGGGATGAGGCTGCATGGGGATTCAACAGGGATGAGGCTGCATGGGGATTCTAAAGGGATGAGGCTGCATGGGGATTCAACAGGGATGAGGCTGCATGAGGATTCAACAGGGATGAGGCTGCATGGGGATTCAACAGGGATGAGGCTGCATGGGGATTCAACAGGGATGAGGCTGCATGGGGATTCAACAGGGATGAGGCTGCTTGGGGATTCAGCAGGGATGAGGCTGCTTGGGGATTCAGCAGGGATGAGGCTGCATGGGGATTCTACAGGGATGAGGCTGCTTGGGGATTCAACAGGGATGAGGCTGCATGGGGATTCAACAGGGATGAGGCTGCATGGGGATTCAACAGGGATGAGGCTGCATGGGGATTCAACAGGGATGAGGCTGCATGGGGATTCAACAGGGATGAGGCTGCATGGGGATTCAACAGGGATGAGGCTGCTTGGGGATTCAGCAGGGATGAGGCTGCTTGGGGATTCAGCAGGGATGAGGCTGCGTGGGGATTCTACAGGGATGAGGCTGCTTGGGGATTCAACAGGGATGAGGCTGCATGGGGATTCAACAGGGATGAGGCTGCTTGGGGATTCAACAGGGATGAGGCTGCATGGGGATTCAACAGGGATGAGGCTGCATGTGGATTCAACAGGGATGAGGCTGCATGAGGATACTACAGGGATGAGGCTGCATGGGGATTCAACAGGGATGAGGCTGCATGGGGATTCTACAGGGATGAGGCTGCATGGGGATTCAACAGGGATGAGACTGCATGGGGATTCAACAGGGATTAGGCTGCATGGGGATTCTACAGGGATGAGGCTGCATGGGGATTCAACAGGGATGAGGCTGCATGGGGATTCAACAGGGATGAGGCTGCATGGGGATTCAACAGGGATGAGGCTGCATGAGGATTCAACAGGGATGAGGCTGCATGGGGATTCAACAGGGATGAGGCTGCATGGGGATTATACAGGGATGAGGCTGCATGGGGATTCAACAGGGATGAGGTTGCATTAGGATTCAACAGGGATGAGGCTGCATGGGGATTCTACAGGGATGAGGCTGCATGGGGATTCAACAGGGATGAGGCTGCATGGGGATTCAACAGGGATGAGGCTGCATGAGGATTATACAGGGATGAGGCTGCTTGGGGATTCAACAGGGATGAGGCTGCATAGGGATTATACAGGGATGAGGCTGCATGGGGATTCTACAGGGATGAGGCTGCTTGGGGATTCAACAGGGATGAGGCTGCATGAGTATTCAACAGGGATGAGGCTGCATGGGGATTCAACAGGGATGAGGCTGCATGGGGATTCAACAGGGACGAGGCTGCATGGGGATTCAACAGGGATGAGGCTGCATGGGGATTCAACAGGGATGAGGCTGCATGGGGATTCAACAGGGATGAGGCTGCATGGGGATTCAACAGGGATGAGGCTGCATGGGGATTCAACAGGGATGAGGCTGCTTGGGGATTCAACAGGGATGAGGCTGCATGGGGATTCAACAGGGATGAGGCTGCATGGGGATTCAACAGGGATGAGGCTGCATGGGGATTCTACAGGGATGAGGCTGCTTGGGGATTCAACAGGGATGAGGCTGCATGGGGATTCAACAGGGATGAGGCTGCATGGGGATTCAACAGGGATGAGGCTGCATGGGGATTCAACAGGGATAAGGCTGCATGGGGATTCAACAGGGATGAGGCTGCATGGGGATTCAACAGGGATGAGACTGCAAGGCGATTCAACAGGGATGAGGCTGCATGAGGATTCAACAGGGATGAGGCTGCATGGGGATTCAACAGGGATGAGGCTGATTGGGGATTCTACAGGGAAGAGGCTGATTGGGGATTCAACAGGGATGAGGCTGCTTGGGGATTCAACAAAGATGAGGCTGCATGAGGATTCAACAGGGACGAGGCTGCATGGGGATTCAACAGGGATGAGTCTGCATGGGGATTCAACAGGGATGAGGCTGCTTGGGGATTATACAGGGATGAGGCTGCATGGGGATTCAACAGGGATGAGGCTGCATGAGGATTCAACAGGGATGAGGCTGCATGGGGATTCAACAGGGATGAGTCTGCATGGGGATTCAACAGGGATGAGGCTGCTTGGGGATTATACAGGGATGAGGCTGCATGGGGATTCAACAGGGATGAGGCTGCATGGGGATTCAACAGGGATGAGGATGCATGGGGATTCTACAGGGATGAGGCTGCATGGGGATTCTACAGGGATGAGGCTGCATGGGGATTCAACAGGGATGAGGCTGCATGGGGATTAAACAGGGATGAGGCTGCATGGGGATTAAACAAGGATGAGGCTGCATGGGGATTCAACAGGGATGAGGCTGCATGGGGATTCAACAGGGATGAGGCTGCATGAAGATTCAACAGGGATGAGGCTGCTTGAGGATTCAACAGGGATGAGGCTGCATGGGGATTCAACAGGGATGAGGCTGCATGGGGATTCAACAGGGATGAGGCTGCATGGGGATTCTACAGGGATGAGGCTGCATGGGGATTCATCAGGGATGAGGCTGCATGGGGATTCAACAGGGATGAGGCTGCATTAGGATTCAACAGGGATGAGGCTGCATGGGGATTCAACAGGGATGAGGCTGCTTGGGGATTCAACAGGGATGAGGCTGCTTGAGGATTCAACAGGGATGAGGCTGCTTGGGGATTCAACAGGGATGAGGCTGCATGGGATTTCAACAGGGAGGAGGCTGCATGGGAATTCAACAGGGATGAGGCTGCATGGGGATTCAACAGGGATGAGGCTGCATGGGGATTCAACAGGGATGAGGCTGAATGGGGATTCAACAGGGATGAGGCTGCATGAGGATTCAACAGGGATGAGGCTGCATGGGGATTCAACAGGGATGAGGCTGCATGGGGATTCTACAGGGATGAGGCTGCATGGGGATTCAACAGGGATGAGGCTGCATGGGGATTCAACAGGGATGAGGCTGCATGGGGATTCAACAGGGATGAGGCTGCATGGGGATTCAACAGGGATGAGGCTGCTTGGGGATGCAAAAGGGATGAGGCTGCATGGGGATTCAACAGGGATGAGGCTGCATGGGGATTCAGCAGGGATGAGGCTGCATGGGGAATCAAAAGGGATGAGGCTGCATGAGGATTCAACAGGGATGAGGCTGCATGGGGATTCAACAGGGATGAGGCTGCATGGGGATTATACAGGGATGAGGCTGCATGGGGATTCAACAGGGATGAGGTTGCATTAGGATTCAACAGGGATGAGGCTGCATGGGGATTCTACAGGGATGAGGCTGCATGGGGATTCAACAGGGATGAGGCTGCATGGGGATTCAACAGGGATGAGGCTGCATGGGGATTCAACAGGGATGAGGCTGCATGGGGATTCAACAGGGATGAGGCTGCATGAGGATTCAACAGGGATGAGGCTGCATGGGGATTCTATTGGGATGAGGCTGCATGGGGATTCAACAGGGATGAGGCTGCATGGGGATTCAACAGGGATGAGGCTGCATGGGGATTCAACAGGGATGAGGCTGCATGGGGATTCAACAGGGATGAGGCTGCAAGGGGATTCAACAGGGATAAGGCTGCATGGGGATTCAACAGGGATGAGGCTGCATGGGGATTCAACAGGGATGAGACTGCAAGGCGATTCAACAGGGATGAGGCTGCATGAGGATTCAACAGGGATGAGGCTGCATGGGGATTCAACAGGGATGAGGCTGATTGGGGATTCTACAGGGAAGAGGCTGATTGGGGATTCAACAGGGATGAGGCTGCTTGGGGATTCAACAAAGATGAGGCTGCATGGGGATTCAACAGGGATGAGACTGCAAGGCGATTCAACAGGGATGAGGCTGCATGAGGATTCAACAGGGATGAGGCTGCATGGGGATTCAACAGGGATGAGGCTGATTGGGGATTCTACAGGGAAGAGGCTGATTGGGGATTCAACAGGGATGAGGCTGCTTGGGGATTCAACAAAGATGAGGCTGCATGAGGATTCAACAGGGACGAGGCTGCATGGGGATTCAACAGGGATGAGTCTGCATGGGGATTCAACAGGGATGAGGCTGCTTGGGGATTATACAGGGATGAGGCTGCATGAGGATTATACAGGGATGAGGCTGCTTGGGGATTCAACAGGGATGAGGATGCATGGGGATTCTACAGGGATGAGGCTGCATGGGGATTCTACAGGGATGAGGCTGCATGGGGATTCAACAGGGATGAGGCTGCATGGGGATTAAACAGGGATGAGGCTGCATGGGGATTCAACAGGGATGAGGCTGCATGGGGATTCAACAGGGATGAGGCTGCATGGGGATTCAGCAGGGATGAGGCTGCATGGGGATTCTACAGGGATGAGGCTGCTTGGGGATTCAACAGGGATGAGGCTGCATGGGGATTCAACAGGGATGAGGCTGCATGGGGATTCAACAGGGATGAGACTGCAAGGCGATTCAACAGGGATGAGGCTGCATGAGGATTCAACAGGAATGAGGCTGCATGGGGATTCAACAGGGATGAGGCTGATTGGGGATTCTACAGGGAAGAGGCTGATTGGGGATTCAACAGGGATGAGGCTGCTTGGGGATTCAACAAAGATGAGGCTGCATGAGGATTCAACAGGGACGAGGCTGCATGGGGATTCAACAGGGATGAGTCTGCATGGGGATTCAACAGGGATGAGGCTGCTTGGGGATTATACAGGGATGAGGCTGCATGGGGATTCAACAGGGATGAGGCTGCATGGGGATTCAACAGGGATGAGGATGCATGGGGATTCTACAGGGATGAGGCTGCATGGGGATTCTACAGGGATGAGGCTGCATGGGGATTCAACAGGGATGAGGCTGCATGGGGATTAAACAGGGATGAGGCTGCATGGGGATTCAACAGGGATGAGGCTGCATGGGGATTCAACAGGGATGAGGCTGCATGGGGATTGAACAGGGATGAGGCTGCATGGGGATTATACAGGGATGAGGCTGCATGGGGATTCAACAGGGATGAGGCTGCATGGGGATTCAACAGGGATGAGGTTGCATTAGGATTCAACAGGGATGAGGCTGCATGGGGATTCTACAGGGATGAGGCTGCATGGGGATTCAACAGGGATGAGGCTGCATGGGGATTCAACAGGGATGAGGCTGCATGGGGATTCAACAGGGATGAGGCTGCATGAGGATTATACAGGGATGAGGCTGCATGGGGATTCAACAGGGATGAGTCTGCATGGGGATTCAACAGGGATGAGGCTGCATGGGGATTCAACAGGGATGAGTCTGCATGGGGATTCAACAGGGATGAAGCTGCTTGGGGATTCAACAGGGATGAGGCTGCATGGGGATTCAACAGGGATGAAGCTGCATGGGGATTCAACAGGGATGAGGCTGCATGGGGATTCAACAGGGATGAGGCTTCATGGGGATTCTAAAGGGATGAGGCTGCATGGGGATTCAACAGGGATGAGGCTGCATGAGGATTCAACAGGGATGAGGCTGCATGGGGATTCAACAGGGATGAGTCTGCATGGGGATTCAACAGGGATGAGGCTGCTTGGGGATTATACAGGGATGAGGCTGCATGGGGATTCAACAGGGATGAGGCTGCATGGGGATTCAACAGGGATGAGGATGCATGGGGATTCTACAGGGATGAGGCTGCATGGGGATTCTACAGGGATGAGGCTGCATGGGGATTCAACAGGGATGAGGCTGCATGGGGATTAAACAGGGATGAGGCTGCATGGGGATTAAACAGGGATGAGGCTGCATGGGGATTCAACAGGGATGAGGCTGCATGGGGATTCAACAGGGATGAGGCTGCATGGGGATTCAACAGGGATGAGGCTGCATGGGGATTATACAGGGATGAGGCTGCATGGGGATTCAACAGGGATGAGGCTGCATGGGGATTCAACAGGGATGAGGTTGCATTAGGATTCAACAGGGATGAGGCTGCATGGGGATTCTACAGGGATGAGGCTGCATGGGGATTCAACAGGGATGAGGCTGCATGGGGATTCAACAGGGATGAGGCTGCATGGGGATTCAACAGGGATGAGGCTGCATGAGGATTATACAGGGATGAGGCTGCATGGGGATTCAACAGGGATGAGTCTGCATGGGGATTCAACAGGGATGAGGCTGCATGGGGATTCAACAGGGATGAGTCTGCATGGGGATTCAACAGGGATGAGGCTGCTTGGGGATTCAACAGGGATGAGGCTGCATGGGGATTCAACAGGGATGAAGCTGCATGGGGATTCAACAGGGATGAGGCTGCATGGGGATTCAACAGGGATGAGGCTGCATGGGGATTCTAAAGGGATGAGGCTGCATGGGGATTCAACAGGGATGAGGCTGCATGAGGATTCAACAGGGATGAGGCTGCATGGGGATTCAACAGGGATGAGGCTGCATGGGGATTCAACAGGGATGAGGCTGCATGGGGATTCAACAGGGATGAGGCTGCTTGGGGATTCAGCAGGGATGAGGCTGCTTGGGGATTCAGCAGGGATGAGGCTGCATGGGGATTCTACAGGGATGAGGCTGCTTGGGGATTCAACAGGGATGAGGCTGCATGGGGATTCAACAGGGATGAGGCTGCATGGGGATTCAACAGGGATGAGGCTGCATGGGGATTCAACAGGGATGAGGCTGCATGGGGATTCAACAGGGATGAGGCTGCATGGGGATTATACAGGGATGAGGCTGCATGGGGATTCAACAGGGATGAGGCTGCATGGGGATTCAACAGGGATGAGGTTGCATTAGGATTCAACAGGGATGAGGCTGCATGGGGATTCTACAGGGATGAGGCTGCATGGGGATTCAACAGGGATGAGGCTGCATGGGGATTCAACAGGGATGAGGCTGCATGGGGATTCAACAGGGATGAGGCTGCATGAGGATTATACAGGGATGAGGCTGCATGGGGATTCAACAGGGATGAGTCTGCATGGGGATTCAACAGGGATGAGGCTGCATGGGGATTCAACAGGGATGAGTCTGCATGGGGATTCAACAGGGATGAGGCTGCTTGGGGATTCAACAGGGATGAGGCTGCATGGGGATTCAACAGGGATGAAGCTGCATGGGGATTCAACAGGGATGAGGCTGCATGGGGATTCAACAGGGATGAGGCTGCATGGGGATTCTAAAGGGATGAGGCTGCATGGGGATTCAACAGGGATGAGGCTGCATGAGGATTCAACAGGGATGAGGCTGCATGGGGATTCAACAGGGATGAGGCTGCATGGGGATTCAACAGGGATGAGGCTGCATGGGGATTCAACAGGGATGAGGCTGCTTGGGGATTCAGCAGGGATGAGGCTGCTTGGGGATTCAGCAGGGATGAGGCTGCATGGGGATTCTACAGGGATGAGGCTGCTTGGGGATTCAACAGGGATGAGGCTGCATGGGGATTCAACAGGGATGAGGCTGCATGGGGATTCAACAGGGATGAGGCTGCATGGGGATTCAACAGGGATGAGGCTGCATGGGGATTCAACAGGGATGAGGCTGCATGGGGATTCAACAGGGATGAGGCTGCTTGGGGATTCAGCAGGGATGAGGCTGCTTGGGGATTCAGCAGGGATGAGGCTGCGTGGGGATTCTACAGGGATGAGGCTGCTTGGGGATTCAACAGGGATGAGGCTGCATGGGGATTCAACAGGGATGAGGCTGCTTGGGGATTCAACAGGGATGAGGCTGCATGGGGATTCAACAGGGATGAGGCTGCATGTGGATTCAACAGGGATGAGGCTGCATGAGGATACTACAGGGATGAGGCTGCATGGGGATTCAACAGGGATGAGGCTGCATGGGGATTCTACAGGGATGAGGCTGCATGGGGATTCAACAGGGATGAGACTGCATGGGGATTCAACAGGGATTAGGCTGCATGGGGATTCTACAGGGATGAGGCTGCATGGGGATTCAACAGGGATGAGGCTGCATGGGGATTCAACAGGGATGAGGCTGCATGGGGATTCAACAGGGATGAGGCTGCATGAGGATTCAACAGGGATGAGGCTGCATGGGGATTCAACAGGGATGAGGCTGCATGGGGATTATACAGGGATGAGGCTGCATGGGGATTCAACAGGGATGAGGTTGCATTAGGATTCAACAGGGATGAGGCTGCATGGGGATTCTACAGGGATGAGGCTGCATGGGGATTCAACAGGGATGAGGCTGCATGGGGATTCAACAGGGATGAGGCTGCATGAGGATTATACAGGGATGAGGCTGCTTGGGGATTCAACAGGGATGAGGCTGCATAGGGATTATACAGGGATGAGGCTGCATGGGGATTCTACAGGGATGAGGCTGCTTGGGGATTCAACAGGGATGAGGCTGCATGAGTATTCAACAGGGATGAGGCTGCATGGGGATTCAACAGGGATGAGGCTGCATGGGGATTCAACAGGGACGAGGCTGCATGGGGATTCAACAGGGATGAGGCTGCATGGGGATTCAACAGGGATGAGGCTGCATGGGGATTCAACAGGGATGAGGCTGCATGGGGATTCAACAGGGATGAGGCTGCATGGGGATTCAACAGGGATGAGGCTGCTTGGGGATTCAACAGGGATGAGGCTGCATGGGGATTCAACAGGGATGAGGCTGCATGGGGATTCAACAGGGATGAGGCTGCATGGGGATTCTACAGGGATGAGGCTGCTTGGGGATTCAACAGGGATGAGGCTGCATGGGGATTATACAGGGATGAGGCTGCATGGAGATTCAACAGGGATGAGGCTGCATGGGGATTCAACAGGGATGAGGTTGCATTAGGATTCAACAGGGATGAGGCTGCATGGGGATTCAACAGGGATGAGGCTGCATGGGGATTCAACAGGGATGAGGCTGCATGGGGATTCAACAGGGATGAGGCTGCATGGGGATTCAACAGGGATGAGGCTGCATGAGGATTATACAGGGATGAGGCTGCATGGGGATTCAACAGGGATGAGTCTGCATGGGGATTCAACAGGGATGAGGCTGCATGGGGATTCAACAGGGATGAGTCTGCATGGGGATTCAACAGGGATGAGGCTGCTTGGGGATTCAACAGGGATGAGGCTGCATGGGGATTCAACAGGGATGAAGCTGCATGGGGATTCAACAGGGATGAGGCTGCATGGGGATTCAACAGGGATGAGGCTGCATGGGGATTCTAAAGGGATGAGGCTGCATGGGGATTCAACAGGGATGAGGCTGCATGAGGATTCAACAGGGATGAGGCTGCATGGGGATTCAACAGGGATGAGGCTGCATGGGGATTCAACAGGGATGAGGCTGCATGGGGATTCAACAGGGATGAGGCTGCTTGGGGATTCAGCAGGGATGAGGCTGCTTGGGGATTCAGCAGGGATGAGACTGCATGGGGATTCTACAGGGATGAGGCTGCTTGGGGATTCAACAGGGATGAGGCTGCATGGGGATTCAACAGGGATGAGGCTGCATGGGGATTCAACAGGGATGAGGCTGCATGGGGATTCAACAGGGATGAGGCTGCATGGGGATTCAACAGGGATGAGGCTGCTTGGGGATTCAGCAGGGATGAGGCTGCTTGGGGATTCAGCAGGGATGAGGCTGCGTGGGGATTCTACAGGGATGAGGCTGCTTGGGGATTCAACAGGGATGAGGCTGCATGGGGATTCAACAGGGATGAGGCTGCTTGGGGATTCAACAGGGATGAGGCTGCATGGGGATTCTACAGGGATGAGGCTGCAAGGGGATTCAACAGGGATGAGGCTGCATGGCGATTCTACAGGGATGAGGCTGCATGGGGATTCAACAGGGATGAGGCTGCATGGGTATTCTACAGGGATGAGGCTGCATGGGGATTCTACAGGGATGAGGCTGCATGAGGATTCTACAGGGATGAGGCTGAATGGGGATTCAACAGGGATGAGGCTGCATGGGGATTCAACAGGGATGAGGCTGCTTGGGGATTCAACAGGGATGAGTCTATCAATGACTCCCAACCAGATTCTCTGAGCTTGAGTAATTTTGGCTGCCAAAGGTGCTTCCGTCACCTCAGGGGGGTGAAGACAGCCACAACCAAGACATCTTTGAAAATGTGGAGCAGGAGATAGATCTGTAGATCTGTAGAAAAAAAATGTAATAAATGAATCCCTGTTTTTGTGTATTTACATTTTAAGGCAATAAAATGTGACAAATGTACAAAAGGGAGTGTAGACTTTCACTGGGCACTGTACACAGTGCACTACTTTTGACCAGAGCCTTATGGGACCTGGTCAAAAGTAGTGCACTATATATAGGGAATAGCGTGCCAATTGGGACGCAGGCCTGGGGAGTAGATTGATGCATCAGTACAACAGCAGCAGGACAAGCCACTGACTGATGTTGATCAAGGCTCCGTCCCAAACTACACCCTATTCCCTATATATAGTAGCACAGTATAGGAATAGGGACACAGCCGATATGGGACACAGCCAATATGGAACACAGCCAATATGGAGATCCTCACTGAGGCCTTAGCTGTGGCTTGTGTCACCTCTCTCTCTCTCCCTGTCTCTCTCTCTCTCTCTCTCTCTCTCTCTGTGTCTCTCCCTCTCTCTCTCTCTCTCTCTCTCTCTCTCTCTCTCTCTCTCTCTCTCTCTCTCTCTCTCTCTCTCTCTCTCTCTCTCTCTCTCTCTCTCTCTCTCTCTCTGTCTCTCTGTCTCTCTCTCTCTCTCTCTCTCTCTCTCTCTCTCTCTCTCCCCCTCTCTCTCTCTCTCTCTCTGTCTCTCTCTCTCTCTCTCCTTGTCTCTCTCTCACTCCTTGTCTCTCTCTCTCTCCTCGTCTCTCTCTCTCCCTCTCTCTCTCTCTCTCTCTCTCTCTCCTTGTCTTTCTCTCTCACTCCTTGTCTCTCTCTCTCCTTGTCTCTCTCTCTCTCTCTCTCCCTGTCTCTCTCTCTCTCCTTGTCTCTCTCTCTCTCCCTGTCTCTCTCTCTCTCTCGCTCTCTCTCTCCTTGTCTCTCTCTCACTCCTTGTCTCTCTCTCTCCTTGTCTCTCTCTCTCTCTCCCTGTCTCTCTCTCTCTCCTTGTCTCTCTCTCTCTCTCTCCCTGTCTCTCTCTCTCTCCTTGTCTCTCTCTCTCTCTCCTTGTCTCTCTCTCTCATACCTTCCTCCTTCAATCAGTGCCTGGGACTGAGGGACCACTCATCCCACAATCCTCCCGTTCATCTCATCATCCAGCCTCGCCATCAAAGGCTCAGAAATCTAGATGTAGTTTCTCTGACCGCTTTGGTGGAGATTTGAGGAAACAACTTCCCTGATGAGAGACTCAGACTACCAGAGATTAAGAATATCTACTAGAACCTTTGTATCTAGTCCAAATAGAAATGATTGGTAAATATATTTTTATTCATTTAAACAGGCAAGTCAGTTCCTCTTTGTGCTCGGTGTCCCACTACGACAACATCCGGTGAAATTGCAGAGCGAGAAATTCAAAAATACAAAAAATCGTAATATTAAACATTCATGAAATTACAAGTGTCATACATCATTCCTTTGCTTAGAATCTTGGAAAGCGACACGTTGCAGTTTCATCATCTTATCAGGAAAAGAAATCTGATGCTTTAGTTAAAAGTGTAACTCTATGATTTTAAAGTCATTTTAACATTGTAATTTCAGGAAATGTCCATAATATTTCTGCAGTGATAGTAGAATGATAGTGTTTCACAGTATTACTTACACACCAGTGTTGTGATTGGCTGTGTTATCTAGTGGAAATCGGTTTCAAGCGTCCGATGTAGAAATCGACCCTGTCATTTCCTGGATGCTAAAATTCTACACTGTTCACTCAATTTCAGTTAATGTAAGAAAACAAGCACTGAATAGCTTAAGGAATCATTGTACCATCTAAATTGGTGTGAAATATATTTTCAATAACATCAATTATTGTTTTTTCTTTTACAGCTGTTTGAAGGTGGAGGACCAAAACAGAATCTCTCTCGGTCTCTCTCCTCTCTCTCTGTCTCTGTCTCTGTCTCTGTCTCTCTCTCTCTCTCTCTCTCTCTCTCTCTCTCTCTCTCTCTCTCTCTCGGTCTCTCTCCTCTCTCTCTGTCTCTGTCTCTGTCTCTGTCTCTGTCTCTCTCTCTCTCTCTCTCTCTCTCTCTCTCTCTCTCTCTCTCTCTCTGTCTCTCTGTCTCTCTCTCTCTCTCTCTCTCTCTGTCTCTCTCTCTCTCTCTCTCTGTCTCTCTCTCTCTCTCTCTCTCTCTCTCTCTCTGTCTCTCTCTCTCTCTCTCTCTCTCTCTCTCTCTCTCTCTCTCTCTCTCTCTCTCTCTCAATTCAATTCAATTCAAGGGGCTTTATTGGCATGGGAAACATGTGTTAACATTGCCAAAGCAAGTGAGGTAGATAATATACAAAAGTCAAATAAACAATAAAAAATGAACAGTAAACATTACACATACAGAAGTTTCAAAACAATAAAGACATTACAAATGTCATATTATATATATATGCAGTGTTGTAACAATGTACAAATGGTTAAAGCACACAAGTTAAAGTAAGTAAACATAAATATGGGTTGTATTTACAATGGTGTTTGTTCTTCACTGGTTGCCCTTTTCTGGTGGCAACAAGTCACAAATCTTGCTGCTGTGATGGCACACTGTGGAATTTCATCCAGTAGATATGGGAGTTTATCAAAATTGGATTTGTTTTCGAATTCTTTGTGGATCTGTGTAATCTGAGGGAAATATGTGTCTCTAATATGGTCATACATTGGGCAGGAGGTTAGAAAGTGCAGCTCAGTTTCCACCTCATTTTGTGGACAGTGAGCACATAGCCTGTCTTCTCTTGAGAGCCATGTCTGCCTACGGCGGCCTTTCTCAATAGCAAGGCTATGCTCACTGAGTCTGTACATAGTCAAAGCTTTCCTTAAGTTTGGGTCAGTCACAGTGGTCAGGTATTCTGCCACTGTGTACTCTCTGTTTAGGGCCAAATAGCATTCTAGTTTGCTCTGTTTTTTTGTTAATTCTTTCCAATGTGTCAAGTAATTATCTTTTTGTTTTCTCATGATTTGGTTGGGTCTAATTGTGCTGTTGTCCTGGGGCTCTGTGGGGTGTGTTTGTGTTTGTGAACAGAGCCCTAGGACCAGCTTGCTTAGGGGACTCTTCTCCAGGTTCATCTCTCTGTAGGTGATGGCTTTGTTATGGAAGGTTTGGGAATCGCTTCCTTTTAGGTGGTTGTAGAATTTAACGGCTCTTTTCTGGATTTTGATAATTAGTGGGTATCGGCCTAATTCTGCTCTGCATGCATTATTTGGTGTTCTACGTTGTACACGGAGGATATTTTTGCAGAATTCTGCATGCAGAGTCTCAATTTGGTGTTTGTCCCATTTTGTGAAATCTTGGATGGTGAGCGGACCCCAGACCTCACAACCATAAAGGGCAATGGGCTCTATGACTGATTCAAGTATTTTTAGCCAGATCCTAATTGGTATGTTGAAATTTATGTTCCTTTTGATGGCATAGAATGCCCTTCTTGCCTTGTCTCTCAGATCGTTCACAGCTCTGTGGAAGCTACCTGTGGTGCTGATGTTTAGGCCGAGGTATGTATAGTTTTTTGTGTGCTCTAGGGCAACGGTGTCTAGATGGAATTTGTGGTCCTGGCGACTGGACCTTTTTTGGAACACCATTATTTTGGTCTTACTGAGATTTACTGTCAGGGCCCAGGTCTGACAGAATCTGTGCAGAAGATCTAGGTGCTTCTGTAGGCCCTCCTTGGTTGGTGACAGAAGCACCAGATCATCAGCAAACAGTAGACATTTGACTTCGGATTCTAGTAGGGTGAGACCGGGTGCTGCAGACTGTTCTAGTGCCCGCGCCAATTCGTT
The DNA here is from genome assembly GCF_029448725.1 of Salvelinus fontinalis. Taxonomy (NCBI): domain Eukaryota; kingdom Metazoa; phylum Chordata; class Actinopteri; order Salmoniformes; family Salmonidae; genus Salvelinus; species Salvelinus fontinalis. Next base: position 80,878 of record NW_026600631.1, on the reverse strand, counting down.
GATATATATGTTGAAGAGGGTGGGGCTTAAGCTGCATCCCTGTCTCACCCCACGACCCTGTGTGAAGACATGTGTGTGTTTTTTGCCAATTTTAACCACACACTTGTTGTTTGTGTACATGGATTTTATGATGTCGTATGTTTTACCCCCAACACCACTTTCCATCAATTTGTATAGCAGACCCTCATGCCAAATTGAGTCAAAGGCTTTTTTGAAATCAACAAAGCATGAGAAGACTTTGCCTTTGTTTTGGTTTGTTTGGTTGTCAATTAGGGTGTGTAGGGTGAATACATGGTCTGTTGTACGGTAATTTGGTAAAAAGCCAATTTGACATTTGCTCAGTACATTGTGTTCATTGAGGAAATGTACGAGTCTGCTGTTAATGATAATGCAGAGTATTTTCCCAAGGTTACTGTTGACGCATATTTCACGGTAGTTATTGGGGTCAAATTTGTCTCCACTTTTGTGGATTGGGGTGATCAGTCCTTGGTTCCAAATATTGGGGAAGATGCCAGAGCTAAGGACGATGTTAAAGAGTTTTAATATAGCCAATTGGAATTTGTTGTCTGTATATTTGATCATTTCATTAAGGATACCATCAACACCACAGGCCTTTTTGGGTTGGAGGGTTTTTATTTTGTCCTGTAACTCATTCAAGGTAATTGGAGAATCCAGTGGGTTCTGGTAGTCTTTAATAGTTGATTCTAGGATTTGTATTTGATCATGTATATGTTTTTGCTCTTTAGTTCTTTGTTATAGAGCCAAAAAGATTGGAGAAGTGGTTTACCCATACATCTCCATTTTGGATAGATAATCTTCGTGTTGTTGTTTGTTTAGTGTTTTCCAATTTTCCCAGAATTGGTTAGAGTCTATGGAGTCTTCAATTACATTGAGCTGATTTCTGACGTGCTGTTCCTTCTTTTTCCGTAGTGTATTTCTGTATTGTTTTAGTGATTCACCATAGTGAAGGCGTAGACTCAGGTTTTCCGGGTCTCTATGTTTTTGGTTGGACAGGTTTCTCAATTTATTTCTTAGATTTTTGCATTCTTCATCAAACCATTTGTCATTGTTGTTCATTTTCTTCGGTTTTCTATTTGAGATTTTTAGATTTGATAGGGAAGCTGAGAGGTCAAATATACTGTTAAGATTTTCTACTGCCAAGTTTACACCTTCACTATTGCAGTGGAACGTTTTACCCAGGAAGTTGTCTAAAAGGGATTGAATTTGCTGTTGCCTAATTGTTTTTTGGTAGGTTTCCAAACTGCATTCCTTCCATCTATAGCATTTCTTAATGTTACCCAGTTCCTTTGGCTTTGATGCCTCATGATTGAGTATTGCTCTGTTCAAGTAGACTGTGATTTTGCTGTGGTCTGATAGGGGTGTCAGTGGGCTGACTGTGAACGCCCTGAGAGATTCTGGGTTGAGGTCAGTGATAAAGTAGTCTACAGTGCTACTGCCAAGAGATGAGCTATAGGTGTACCTACCATAAGAGTCCCCTCGAAGCCTACCATTGACTATGTACATACCCAGCGTGCGACAGAGCTGCAGGAGTTGTGACCCGTTTTTGTTGGTTATGTTGTCATAGTTGTGCCTAGGTGGGCATATGGGGGAGGGAATGCTGTCACCTCCAGGTAGGTGTTTGTCCCCCTGTGTGCTGAGGGTGTCAGGTTCCTGTCCAGTTCTGGCATTTAGGTCGCCACAGACTAATACATGTCCCTGGGCCTGGAAATGATTGATTTCCCCCTCCAGGATGGAGAAGCTGTCTTCATTAAAGTATGGGGATTCTAGTGGGGGGATATAGGTAGCACACAGGAGGACATTTTTCTCTGTTAAGATAATTTCCTTTTGAATTTCTAGCCAAATGTAAAATGTTCCTGTTTTGATTAATTTAATGGAGTGAGTTAGGTCTGCTCTATACCAAATTAGCATTCCCCCAGAGTCCCTTCCCTGTTTCACACCTGGTAGTTTGGTGGATGGGACTACCAGCTCTCTGTAACCTAGAGGGCAACCAGTGGGTCCGTCTCCTCTGTACCAGGTTTCTTGCAGGATGACAATGTCTGCATTACCGATTTCTTTGGTGAAGTCCGGGTTCCTGCTCTTTAGGCCAAAGGCAGATGACCTCAGACCTTGGATATTCCAGGATGATATAGTGAAGGCTTTTTGTTCCATAAAGTGTCCAATGTTGTTGGTCGGGGTTTGGCCTCAGGCCAGTAAGTGTGAGCAGAGCCTGCTGAGCATCTGGTACATGCCGTTGGCTTGGGCGAGTGTAAGAGTGGGGGTTGGGCCTGTTTGCCCGCTCACTACCTGGGCGTATGTGTGACTTCCATGTTGATGCCCTCTCTCTCTCTCTCTCTCTCTCTCTCTCTCTCTCTCTCTCTCTGTCTCTGTCTCTCTCTCTCTCTCTCTCTGCCTCTCTCTCTCTGTCTCTCTCTCTCTCTCTCTCTGGCTCTCTCTCTGGCTCTGGCTCTCTCTCTCTCTCTCTCTCTCTCTGTCTCTGTCTCTGTCTCTGTCTCTCTGTCTCTCTGTCTCTCTGTCTCTCTGTCTCTCTGTCTCTCTGTCTCTCTGTCTCTCTGTCTCTCTCTCTCTCTCTCTCTCTCTCTCTCTCTCTCTCTCTCTCTCTCTCTGTCTCTGTCTCTGTCTCTGTCTCTCTCTCTCTCTCTCTCTGCCTCTCTCTCTCTGCCTCTCTCTCTCTGTCTCTGTCTCTGTCTCTGTCTCTCTGTCTCTCTCTCTCTCTCTCTCTCTCTCTCTCTCTCTCTCTCTCTCTCTCTCTCTCTCTCTCTCTCTCTCTCTCTCTCTCTCTCTCTCTCTCTGAGAATAAGGGGAAGGATTAGTGGGAAGCTCCTAAGGGATAAGAAACACCCACCTGGGTAGACTGACACGGTGTAGCACGGTGACTTATCAAAGATTTGAACTTGGCTATGTCCCAAATAGCACTCTATTTCCTATATAGTGCACTACTTTTGACCAGGACCCATTAGGGAATAGGGTGCCATTTGGAGCACAGCCCTGTATAGTTAACTCTGGAATGCTGGATTTCCCAGAGGTTCTTTTTAATAGATTTTCCTCAGGCATATTAATCTTCTCTCTCTCTCTCTCACTACTCTCTCCTCTTCTATCCTATCATCTCTAACCACTCAGCCCCTACCCAGATGGTCTCTCTCTCTCCCACTACTATCTCCTCTTCTATCCTATCATCTCTAACCACTCAGCCCCTACCCAGGTGGTCTCTCTCTCTCTCTCACTACTCTCTCCTCTTCTATCCTATCATCTCTAACCACTCAGCCCCTACCCAGATGGTCTCTCTCTCTCTCCCTCTACTCTCTCCTCTTCTATCCTATCATCTCTAACCACTCAGCCCCTACCCAGATGGTCTCTCTCTCTCCCACTACTCTCTCCTCTTCTATCCTATCATCTCTAACCACTCAGCCCCTACCCAGATGGTCTCTCTCTCTCCCACTACTCTCTCCTCTTCTATCCTATCATCTCTAACCACTCAGCCCCTACCCAGATGGTCTCTCTCTCTCCCACTACTCTCTCCTCTTCTATCATCTCTAACCACTCAGCCCCTACCCAGATGGTCTCTCTCTCTCTCACTACTCTCTCCTCTTCTATCCTATCATCTCTCACCACTCAGCCCCTACCCAGATGGTCTCTCTCTCTCTCCCTCTACTCTCTCCTCTTCTATCATCTCTAACCACTCAGCCCCTACCCAGATGGTCTCTCTCTCTCCCACTACTCTCTCCTCTTCTATCCTATCATCTCTCACCACTCAGCCCCTACCCAGATGGTCTCTCTCTCCCACTACTCTCTCCTCTTCTATCATCTCTAACCACTCAGCCCCTACCCAGATGGTCTCTCTCTCCCACTACTCTCTCCTCTTCTATTATCTCTCACCACTCAGCCCCTACCCAGATGGTCTCTCTCTCCCACTACTCTCTCCTCTTCTATCATCTCTAACCACTCAGCCCCTACCCAGATGGTCTCTCTCTCTCACTACTCTCTCCTCTTCTATCATCTCTAACCACTCAGCCCCTACCCAGATGGTCTCTCTCTCTCCCACTACTCTCTCCTCTTCTATCATCTCTAACCACTCAGCCCCTACCCAGATGGTCTCTCTCTCTCCCACTACTCTCTCCTCTTCTATCCTATCATCTCTAACCACTCAGCCCCTACCCAGATGGTCTCTCTCTCTCTCCCACTACTCTCTCCTCTTCTATCATATCATCTCTAACCACTCAGCCCCTACCCAGATGGTCTCTCTCTCTCCCACTACTCTCTCCTCTTCTATCCTATCATCTCTAACCACTCAGCCCCTACCCAGACTGTCTCTCTCTCTCTCCCACTACTCTCTCCTCTTCTATTCTATCATCTCTAACCACTCAGCCCCTACCCAGATGGTCTCTCTCTCTCTCCCACTACTCTCTCCTCTTCTATCATCTCTAACCACTCAGCCCCTACCCAGATGGTCTCTCTCTCTCCCACTACTCTCTCCTCTTCTATCCTATCATCACTAACCACTCAGCCCCTACCCAGATGGTCTCTCTCTCTCCCACTACTCTCTCCTCTTCTATCATCTCTAACCACTCAGCCCCTACCCAGATGGTCTCTCTCTCCCACTACTCTCTCCTCTTCTATCATCTCTAACCACTCAGCCCCTACCCAGATGGTCTCTCTCTCTCACTACTCTCTCCTCTTCTATCATCTCTAACCACTCAGCCCCTAACCAGATGGTCTCTCTCTCTCCCACTACTCTCTCCTCTTCTATCATCTCTAACCACTCAGCCCCTACCCAGATGGTCTCTCTCTCTCCTCTTCTATTCTATCATCCCTCCGTTCTGCTAAATCCTTCTCCCTCCTGTCTCCTGACTCTACCTATTCGACCCTACTATACTCCCTCTCCGCATCCTATGACTCGCACCGTCCCCTTTCCTCCCGGCCGGCTCGGCCCTCCCCTCCTGCTCCGTGGCTGAGTGGCTCGTTGTGAGCTTACAGAACAGGGCTGCGGTAAGATGAGCGAAAATGGAGGGAAGGTCCGGGGGACCTTTCATCTTTTCACTCCCTCCTCTTCCTCTTTATCCGCTGCTAAAGCCACTTTCTATCACTCTCAATTTCAAGCTTCTACCTCTAACCCTATGAAACTATTTTCCACCTTCTCCTCCCTCCTTAATCTTCCATCCTCCCTCCTCACTCTCTGCGGAGGACTTTTCTCCCCTCCTCAAGAAACTAACACTCGACCCCTCTGATGTAAAGAAAAAAAACTACAGACCTGTATCCCTTATTTATTTTCTTTCCAAAACACTTGAGCGTTCTGTCTCTGATCAACTCTCTCTCTCTCTCGCTCTCTCTCTCCCTCTCTGTCTCTCTGTCTCTGATCAACTCTCTCTCTCTGTCTCTGTCTCTGTCTCTGTCTCTGTCTCTCTCTCTCTCTCTCTCTCTGTCTCTCTGTCTCTCTCTCTCTCTCATATTAACTCTCTCTCTCTCTCTCTCTGTCTCTCTCCTCTCCTCGTGACCCATCCGATTCTCCTCTCTACCCTCTCAGGGCTGGGTGTCTCAGGCTCTGCCTCCTCTCTACCCTCTCAGGGCTGGGTGTCTCAGGCTCTGCCTCCTCTCCACCCTCTCAGGGCTGGGTGTCTCAGGCTCTGCCTCCTCTCTACCCTCTCAGGGCTGGGTGTCTCAGGATCTGCCTTCTCTCTACCCTCTCAGGGCTGGGTGTCTCAGGCTCTGCCTCCTCTTCACCCTCTCAGGGCTGGGTGTCTCAGGATCTGCCTCCTCTCTACCCTCTCAGGGCTGGGCGTCTCAGGCTCTGCCTCCTCTTCACCCTCTCAGGGCTGGGTGTCTCAGGCTCTGCCTCCTCTTCACCCTCTCAGGGCTGGGTGTCTTAGGATCTGCCGCCTCTCCACCCTCTCAGGGCTGGGTGTCTCAGGCTCTGCCTCCTCTTCACCCTCTCAGGGCTGGGTGTCTCAGGATCTGCCTCCTCTCCACCCTCTCAGGGCTGGGTGTCTCAGCCTCTGCCTCCTCTCCACCCTCTCAGGGCTGGGTGTCTCAGGCTCTGCCTCCTCTTCACCCTCTCAGGGCTGGGTGTCTCAGGCTCTGCCTCCTCTTCACCCTCTCAGGGCTGGGTGTCTCAGGCTCTGCCTCCTCTTCACCCTCTCAGGGCTGGGTGTCTTAGGATCTGCCTCCTCTTCACCCTCTCAGGGCTGGGTGTCTCAGGCTCTGCCTCCTCTCCACCCTCTCAACTATTCATGTAGTCGATGGAAATATTCATATAGGTCATGTAAATATGCATATGGTTAATGCAAATATTCATATGGTTAATGTAAATATGCATATGGTTAATGTAAATATGCATGTAAATATTCATATGGTTAATTTAAATATTCATATAGTTAATGTAAATATTCATATAGTTAATGTAAGTATACATATGGTTAATGTAAATATTCATATAGGCCATGTACACATTCATATAGTTAATGTAAATATTCATATAGTTAATGTACATATTCATATGGTTAATGTAAATATTCATATAGTTAATGTAAATATGCATATAGTTAATGTAATTATTCTTATGGTTAATGTAAATATTCATATAGCTAATGTAAATATTCATATAGTTAATGTAAATATTCATATGGTTAATGTAAATATTCATATAGTTAATGTAAATATTCATATGGTTAATGTAAATATTCATATAGTTAATGTAAATATTCATATAGTTAATGTAACTATTGTATCAGGAAGCGTAAACACGAAGTCCTTCAGTCTGTATCAGAGGTTCAAATCTCCCTGTCAGCGGCTGGGACATGAATCAATAACATCTTTACAAACCAACAAAACCAAGGAAAAGATGACTGGATGAATAACAATGGGAGAAACGTTGGCTAATTCATTCATTTTAATAATTCATTCATTCAAATCAACATTTAACACCCAATACTGTAAAGCACCTCTACACGTTCAGCCGGATTCTTACAGTAATTCATCATTAATGATTTGATAAATACCTCTGTGTGTAAATCACATTTTGATTATTCTACTGATAACTAGCTATCGTCGCTGCGTTAATTCATCTCAGATCACGCCGTGCATTTCCACTCATTACAAGGGGCTGCAATTAGCCTGCCTTCTGAGCAAGTACTGCTTTTCTAATGACAAAACTCCCACAATGCATCATTAGTACAGGCAGACACATCAATTATACCTTTCTGGAGTCTAAATTACCGTTATGAATTCCAATAAGGACTAGAGTCCAGAGGGCAAAATAATGTGTTACTTCAAACTGTAGTGACGTTTAACCCCGAAGCTCTCATCACCGACATCACAAATCAAAACAGCAATAACACTACTTGTATCCTAAATGGCACCCTATTCCCTGCATAGTGCACACTGGGCCCTGGTCAAAGTAGTGCACTATGTAGGGAATAGGGCCCTGGTCAGAGGAGTGCACTATATAGGGAATAGGGCCCTGGTCTAAAGGAGTGCACTATATAGGGAATAGGGCCCTGGTCTAAAGGAGTGCACTATGTAGGGAATAGGGCCCTGGTCTAAAGGAGTGCACTATATAGGGAATAGGGCCCTGGTCTAAAGGAGTGCACTATGTAGGGAATAGGGCCCTGGTCTAAAGGAGTGCACTATATAGGGAATAGGGCCCTGGTCTAAAGGAGTGCACTATATAGGGAATAGGGCCCTGGTCTAAAGGAGTGCACTATATAGGGAATAGGGCCCTGGTCTAAAGTAGTGCACTATAAAGGGAATAGGGCCCTGGTCTAGAGTAGTGCCCTATATAGTGAATAGGGCCCTGGTCAAAGTAGTGCACTATGTAGGGAATAGGGCCCTGGTCTAAAGTAGTGCACTATAAAGGGAATAGGGCCCTGGTCAAAGTAGTGCACTATATAGGGAATAGGGCCGTGGTCAAAAGTAGTGCACTATATAGGGAATAGGGCCCTGGTCAAAAGTAGTGCACTATATAGGGAATAGGGTGGACTCTGGTCTAAAGTAGTGCACTATATAGGGAATAGGGCCCTGGGCTAAAGTAGTGCACTATATAGGGAATAGGACCCTGGTCTAAAGTAGTGCACTATATAGGGAATAGGGTGGACTCTGGTCTAAAGTAGTGCACTATATAGGGAATAGGGCCCTGGGCTAAAGTAGTGCACTATATAGGGAATAGGACCCTGGTCTAAAGTAGTGCACTATATAGGGAATAGGGTGGACTCTGGTCTAAAGTAGTGCACTATATAGGGAATAGGACCCTGGTCTAAAGTAGTGCTCTATATAGGGAATAGGGCCCTGGGCTAAAGTAGTGCACTATATAGGGAATAGGGTACCATTTGGGACTCAGTCACTAATCTAAGGGGTCGTAGGGGAGTTTGACACGGTGCCTGTGGGAGAATGTTGATTGCAGGCTTATTGTTCGTTTTTCATTTCCACGTGCAGAGACAGTAATACGGTTTGAGAAGGCAATTTGTCTGCTCTTCACTTATAACACTCCCCCCACCCAACCCTCTCTAGGCAATCATAAATATGTTTGGGAGGAAGGAAGAGCGGGGAAAAAGAGAGAGAGAGAGCAGGGGGAGAGAGAGAGGGAGCAGGGGGAGAGAGAGAGGGAGAGTGGAGAGAGAGCAGGGGGAGAGAGAGAGAGCAGGGGGAGAGAGAGAGGGAGAGTGGAGAGAGAGCAGGGGGAGAGAGAGAGGGGGAGTGGAGATGGGAGTGAGAGGGAGAGAGAGGGAGAGAGAGAGACAGAGAGAGAGAAAGGAGGGAGAGGACAGAGATGGAGAGAGAGAGAAAGAGAGAGAGGGGGGGTGGAGATGGGAGAGAGAGCGAGAAAGAGGGAGGGAGAGAGGGGGTGGAGAGGGGAGAGAGTGAGAGAGCGAGAGAACGAGGGAGGGAGAAAAAGAGAGCAAGAGGGAGGGAGAAAAAGGAGGGAGAGGACAGAGATGGAGAGAGAGAGAAAGAGAGAGAGGGGGGGTGGAGATGGGAGAGAGAGCGAGAAAGAGGGAGGGAGAGAGGGGGTGGAGAGGGGAGAGAGTGAGAGAGCGAGAGAATGAGGGAGGGAGAAAAAGAGAGAGAGAGAGCAGGGGGAGAGAGAGAGGGGGAGTGGAGATGGGAGTGAGAGGGAGAGAGAGAGGGAGAGAGAGACAGAGAGAGAGAAAGGAGGGAGAGGACAGAGATGGAGAGAGAGAGAAAGAGAGAGAGGGGGGGTGGAGATGGGAGAGAGAGCGAGAAAGAGGGAGGGAGAGAGGGGGTGGAGAGGGGGGAGAGTGAGAGAGCGAGAGAATGAGGGAGGGAGAAAAAGAGAGAGAGAGAGCAGGGGGAGAGAGAGAGGGGGAGTGGAGATGGGAGTGAGAGGGAGAGAGAGAGGGAGAGAGAGACAGAGAGAGAGAAAGGAGGGAGAGGACAGAGATGGAGAGAGAGAGAAAGAGAGAGAGGGGGGGTGGAGATGGGAGAGAGAGCGAGAAAGAGGGAGGGAGAGAGAGACAGAGAGAGAGAAAGGAGGGAGAGGACAGAGATGGAGAGAGAGAGAAAGAGAGAGAGGGGGGGTGGAGATGGGAGAGAGAGCGAGAAAGAGGGAGGGAGAGAGGGGGTGGAGAGGGGAGAGAGTGAGAGAGCGAGAGAATGAGGGAGGGAGAAAAAGAGAGAGAGAGAGCAGGGGGAGAGAGAGAGGGGGAGTGGAGATGGGAGTGAGAGGGAGAGAGAGAGGGAGAGAGAGACAGAGAGAGAGAAAGGAGGGAGAGGACAGAGATGGAGAGAGAGAGAAAGAGAGAGAGGGGGGGTGGAGATGGGAGAGAGAGCGAGAAAGAGGGAGGGAGAGAGGGGGTGGAGAGGGGAGAGAGTGAGAGAGCGAGAGAATGAGGGAGGGAGAAAAAGAGAGCAAGAGGGAGGGAGAAAAAGGAGGGAGAGGACAGAGATGGAGAGAGAGAGAAAGAGAGAGAGGGGGGGTGGAGATGGGAGAGAGAGCGAGAGAGAGGGAGGGAGGGAGAGAGAGAAAGAGAGGATGGTGGAGAGGGGAGAGAGAGAGAGAGCAAGAGAACGAGGGAGGGAGAAAAAGAGAGCAAGAGGGAGGGAGAAAAAGGAGGGAGAGGACAGAGATGGAGAGAGAGAGAGAAAGAGAGATGGGAGGGAAGTTATCGTGCACACTAATGAGAAGTGCTGTGTTAATATCCTTTTATGGAGGCATTACATCTTTTTAATCAGTTATTACTCCTCTGTTAACTCTCTCTTTCTCTCTACCTCTCTCTTTCAATTGAAGGAGCTTTATTGGCATGGGAAACATATGTTAACATTGCCAAAGCAAGTGAAGTAGATAATAGACAAACGTGAAATGGACAATAAAAATGAACAGTAGACATTACACTCATAGAAGTTCCAAAAGAATAAAGACATTTCCAATGTCATATTATGTCCAAATAGTTAAAGTACAAAGGGGAAGATAATTAAAGTCTATGCTCACTGAGTCTGTACATAGTCAAAGCTTTCCTTAAGTTTGGGTCAGTCACAGTGGTCAGGTATTCTGCCACTGTGTACTCTCTGTTTGGGTCAGTTACGGTGGTCACGTATTCTGCCACTGTGTACTCTCTGTTTAGGGCCAGTCACGGTGGTCAGGTATTCTACCACTGTGTACTCTCTGTTTAGGGCCAGTCACGGTGGTCAGGTATTCTGCCACTGTGTACTCTCTGTTTAGGGCCAGTCACGGTGGTCAGGTATTCTACCACTGTGTACTCTCTGTTTAGGGTCAGTCACAGTGGTCAGGTATTCTGCCACTGTGTACTCTCTGTTTAGGGTCAGTTACAGTGGTCAGGTTATTCTACCACTGTGTACTCTCTGTTTAGGGACAAATAACATTCTAGTTTGCTCTGTTTGTTTGTTAATTTTTTCCAATGTGTCAAGAAATTATCTTTTTGTTTTCTCATGATTTGGTTGGGTCTAATTGTCTTTCTCTACCTCACTCTCCCTCTTTCTCCCTCTCTTCCTCTGTCTCGCTCTCCCTCTTTCTCCCTCTCTTCCTCTCTCTCTACCTCTCTCTACCTCTCTCTCCCTCTCTCTCTCGCTCTCCCTCTTTCTCCCTCTCTTCCTCTCTCTCTACCTCTCTCTACCTCTCTCTCCCTCTCTCTCTCGCTCTGCCCCTACCTCGCTCTCCCTCTACCTCTCTCTCCCTCTACCTTGCTCTCCCGCTCCCTCGCTCTCCCTCTTTCTCCCTCTCTTCCTCTCTCTCTACCTCTCTCTAACTCTCTCTCTCGCTCTGCCCCTACCTCGCTCTCACTCTACCTCGCTCTCCCTCTTTCTCCCTCTCTTCCTCTCTGTCTCTACCTCTCTCTCCCTCTCTCTCTCGCTCTGCCCCTACCTCGCTCTCCCTCTACCTCGCTCTCCCTCTACCTCGCTCTCCCTCTACCTCGCTCTCCCCCTACCTCGCTCTCCCCCTGCCTCGCTCTCCCTCGCTCTCCCTCTACCTCGCTCTCCCTCCCTCGACCTCGCTCTCCCTCTTTCTCCCTTTCTTCCTCTCTCTCTCTACCTCTCTCTCTCTCTCTCTCTCGCTCTCCCCCTACCTCGCTCTCCCTCTACCTCGCTCTCCCTCGACCTCGCTCTCCCTCGCTCTCCCTCGCTCTCCCTCGACCTCGCTCTCCCTCTTTCTCTCTCTCTACCTCTCTCTCTCTCTCTCTCTCTCTCTCTCTCGCTCTCCCTCTACCTCGCTCTCCCTCTACCTCGCTCTCCCTCTACCTCGCTCTCCCTCGCTCTCCCTCGACCTCGCTCTCCCTCTTTCTCCCTTTCTTCCTCTCTCTCTCTACCTCTCTCTCTCTCTCTCTCTCTCTCTCTACCTCTCTCTCTCGCTCTCCCTCTACCTTGCTCTCCCTCTACCTCGCTCTCCCCCTACCTCGCTCTCCCTCTACCTCTCTCTCTCTCGCTCTCCCTCTACCTCGCTCTCCCTCTCTCTCTCATTCTCCCTCTACCTCGCTCTCCCTCTACCTCGCTCTCCCTCTCTCTGCTCTAATGAAGTCATTCAATGCAGGTTAGTAATTTGTATTTACATCCTAATTGTCTATTGTCATAGTTTCTCTTATCAGGAGAGGAAATCCCCATTCGCCAGGCTTCGCTTTGCATCCTGGTATTATACAGTTATTATAGGAGAGGTTTATCATGACATGTCACTGCTCAGTCTCTCATACTCAAACACTCCATATATCTGGACACAGAGTAAGCTGTTGGAGAAAGAAAGGTCATTCATCTATACTCGCTCAAATCTCTTTTCTCTGAAGTTTCCTTGAAAAAAGTAAATAGACCATTTTATGCTTACAGCTTCCTGACATTGTAAGTTTTTCCTGAAGTAATTGGCCAATTAAAATTGTTCTTTACTTAGTAATCAATATCAGAATCAGTGAACCTTTAAAAGGAAGCATAACAGTTTTGTTAATGAATACTGGTGCCTTAACGGTTTATATATACGGTCTCTCTCAGTCCTGGGCTCTGGTCTCTCTGAGCCCTGGGCTCTGGTCTCTCTCAGCCCTGGGCTCTGGTCTCTCTCAGCCCTGGGCTCTGGTCTCTCTGAGTCCTGGGCTCTGGTCTCTCTCAGTCCTGGGCTCTGGTCTCTCTCAGTCCTGGGCTCTGGTCTCTCTCAGCCCTGGGATCTGTTCTCTCTCAGTCCTGGGCTCTGATCTCTCTCAGTCCTGGGCTCTGTTCTCTCTGAGCCCTGGGATCTGGTCTCTCTGAGCCCTGGGCTCTGTTCTCTCTCAGTCCGTGGCTCTGTTCTCTCTCAGCCCTGGGCTCTGGTCTCTCTCAGCCCTGGGATCTGGTCTCTCTCAGTCCTGGGCTCTGGTCTCTCTCAGTCCTGGGATCTGGTCTCTCTCAGTCCTGGGATCTGGTCTCTCTGAGCCCTGGGCTCTGGTCTCTCTCAGTCCTGGGATCTGGTCTCTCTCAGTCCTGGGCTCTGGTCTCTCTCAGTCCTGGGCTCTGGTCTCTCTCAGCCCTGGGCTCTGGTCTCTCTCAGTCCTGGGCTCTGGTCTCTCTCAGCCCTGGGCTCTGTTCTCTCTCAGCCCTGGGCTCTGATCTCTCTCAGCCCTGGGCTCTGGTCTCTCTCAGTCCTGGGCTCTGGTCTCTCTCAGCCCTGGGCTCTGGTCTCTCTCAGTCCTGGGCTCTGGTCTCTCTGAGCCCTGGGCTCTGGTCTCTCTCAGCCCTGGGCTCTGGTCTCTCTCAGTCCTGGGATCTGGTCTCTCTCAGTCCTGGGCTCTGGTCTCTCTCAGCCCTGGGCTCTGGTCTCTCTGAGCCCTGGGCTCTGGTCTCTCTCAGTCCTGGGCTCTGGTCTCTCTCAGCCCTGGGCTCTGGTCTCTCTGAGCCCTGGGCTCTGGTCTCTCTCAGTCCTGGGATCTGGTCTCTCTCAGTCCTGGGCTCTGGTCTCTCTCAGTCCTGGGATCTGGTCTCTCTCAGCCCTGGGCTCTGGTCTCTCTCAGTCCTGGGCTCTGGTCTCTCTCAGTCCTGGGCTCTGGTCTCTCTCAGTCCTGGGATCTGGTCTCTCTCAGCCCTGGGCTCTGGTCTCTCTCAGTCCTGGGCTCTGGTCTCTCTCAGTCCTGGGCTCTGGTCTCTCTCAGTCCTGGGCTCTGGTCTCTCTCAGTCCTGGGCTCTGGTCTCTCTCAGTCCTGGGCTCTGGTCTCTCTCAGTCCTGGGCTCTGGTCTCTCTCAGCCCTGGGCTCTGGTCTCTCTCAGTCCTGGGCTCTGGTCTCTCTCAGCCCTGGGCTCTGGTCTCTCTCAGCCCTGGGCTCTGGTCTCTCTCAGTCCTGGGCTCTGGTCTCTCTCAGCCCTGGGCTCTGGTCTCTCTCAGCCCTGGGCTCTGGTCTCTCTCAGTCCTGGGCTCTGGTCTCTCTGAGTCCTGGGCTCTGGTCTCTCTCAGTCCTGGGCTCTGGTCTCTCTCAGCCCTGGGCTCTGATCTCTCTGAGCCCTGGGCTCTGGTCTCTCTGAGCCCTGGGCTCTGGTCTCTCTGAGCCCTGGGCTCTGGTCTCTCTCAGCCCTGGGCTCTGGTCTCTCTCAGTCCTGGGCTCTGGTCTCTCTCAGCCTTGGGCTCTGGTCTCTCTGAGCCCTGGGCTCTGGTCTCTCTCAGCCCTGGGCTCTGGTCTCTCTCAGTCCGTGGCTCTGTTCTCTCTCAGTCCTGGGATCTGGTCTCTCTCAGCCCTGGGCTCTGGTCTCTCTCAGCCCTGTGCTCTGGTCTCTCTCAGTCCTGGGCTCTGGTCTCTCTCAGCCTTGGGCTCTGTTCTCTCTCAGTCCTGGGCTCTGGTCTCTCTCAGCCCTGGGCTCTGGTCTCTCTCAGCCCTGGGCTCTGGTCTCTCTGAGCCCTGGGCTCTGGTCTCTCTGAGCCCTGGGCTCTGTTCTCTCTCAGTCCGTGGCTCTGTTCTCTCTCAGCCCTGTGCTCTGGTCTCTCTCAGCCCTGGGCTCTGGTCTCTCTGAGCCCTGGGCTCTGGTCTCTCTCAGTCCTGGGATCTGGTCTCTCTCAGCCCTGGGCTCTGTTCTCTCTCAGTCCGTGGCTCTGTTCTCTCTCAGCCCTGTGCTCTGGTCTCTCTCAGCCCTGGGCTCTGGTCTCTCTGAGCCCTGGGCTCTGGTCTCTCTCAGTCCTGGGATCTGGTCTCTCTGAGCCCTGGGCTCTGATCTCTCTGAGCCCTGGGCTCTGGTCTCTCTGAGCCCTGGGCTCTGGTCTCTCTGAGCCCTGGGCTCTGGTCTCTCTGAGCCCTGGGCTCTGGTCTCTCTCAGCCCTGGGCTCTGGTCTCTCTGAGCCCTGGGCTCTGGTCTCTCTGAGCCCTGGGCTCTGGTCTCTCTGAGCCCTGGGCTCTGGTCTCTCTCAGCCCTGGGCTCTGGTCTCTCTGAGCCCTGGGCTCTGGTCTCTCTCAGCCCTGGGCTCTGGTCTCTCTCAGCCCTGTGCTCTGGTCTCTCTCAGCCCTGGGCTCTGGTCTCTCTCAGCCCTGGGCTCTGGTCTCTCTCAGCCCTGTGCTCTGGTCTCTCTCAGCCCTGGGCTCTGGTCTCTCTCAGCCCTGGGCTCTGGTCTCTCTCAGTCCGTGGCTCTGGTCTCTCTCAGTCCGTGGCTCTGGTCTCTCTCAGCCCTGGGCTCAGGTCTCTCTCAGCCCTGGGCTCTGGTCTCTCTCAGTCCGTGGCTCTGGATCTCTCTCAGTCCGTGGCTCTGGATCTCTCTCAGCCCTGGGCTCTGGTCTCGCTCAGCCCTGGGCTCAGGTCTCTCTCAGACCTGGGCTCAGGTCTCTCTTAGTCCGTGGCTCAGGTCTCTCAGCCCTGGGCTCTGGTCTCTCTCAGTCCTGGGCTCTGATCTCTCTCAGCCCTGGGCTCTGGTCTCTCTCAGTCCTGGGTTCTGATCTCTCTCATCCCTGGGCTCTGGTCTCTCTCAGCCCTGGGCTCAGGTCTCTCTCAGCCCTGGGCTCAGGTCTCTCTCAGCCCTTGGCTAGCTAGCAGCAGCTGTCTTCGACGTCTCTACAGCAGGTCTGGTCTCTCTCAGCCCTGGGCTCAGGTCTCTCTCAGCCCTGGGCTCAGGTCTCTCTCAGCCCTTGGCTAGCTAGCAGCAGCTGTCTTCGACGTCTCTACGTCAGGTCTGGTCTCTCTCAGCCCTTGGCTAGCTAGCAGCAGCTGCCTTTAACGTCTCTACATTAGGTCTGGTCTCTCTCAGCCCTTGGCTAGCTAGCAGCAGCTGCCTTTAACGTCTCTACATTAGGTCTGGTCTCTCTCAGTCCTTGGCTAGCTAGCAGCAGCTGCCTTTAACATCTTTACATCAGGTCTGGTCTCTCTATATATACACAGTACACATGTATATATACACAGTATACACGTATATATACACAGCATAAATGTATATATACACAGTATACATGTATATATACACAGTATACATGTATATATAGACAGTACACATGTATATATACACAGTACACATGTGTATATATACACAGTACACATGTGTATATATACACAGTATACATGTATATATACACAGTATACATGTATATATACACAGTATACATGTATATATACACAGCACACATGTGTATATATACACAGTACACCTGTGTATATACACAGTACACATGTATATATACACAGTACACATGTATATATACACAGTATACATGTATATATACACAGTACACATGTGTATATATACACAGTACACATGTGTATATATACACAGTATACACGTATATATACACAGTATACATGTATATATACACAGTATACATGTATATACACACAGTATACATGTATATACACACAGTACACATGTATATATACACAGTATACATGTATATATAGACAGTACACATGTATATATACACAGTACACATGTGTATATATACACAGTACACATGTGTATATACACAGTACACATGTATATATACACAGTACACATGTATATATACACAGTATACATGTATATATACACAGTACACATGTGTATATATACACAGTACACATGTGTATATATACACAGTACACATGTGTATATATACACAGTATACATGTATATATACACAGTATACATGTATATATACACAGTACACATGTATATATACACAGTACACATGTATATATACACAGTATACATGTATATACACACAGTGCATTTGGAAAGTATTCAGACCCCTTTGCTTTTTCCACATCTTGTTACGTTACAGCGTCTATTCCAAAATGTGTTAAATGCATTTTTTCTCTCTCATCAATCTACACACAATATCTCATAATGGCAAAGTGAAAACAAGTTTTTAGGAATTTTAGCAAATGTATAAAACCTTAAAAAACAGAAATCCCATTATTTTACATAAGTATTCAGACTCTTTGCTATGAGACTCTAAATGGAGTTTAGGAGCATCTGGTTTCCATTGATCATCCTTGAGATGTGGCGTCAAGCTTCCTGCCATCCAGGACCTACATAATAGGCGCTGTCAGAGGAAAGCCCAATTTGTCAGAGACTCCAGTCACCCAAGTCATAGACTGTTATCTCTGCTACCGCACGGGAAAGAGGTACCGGAGCGCCAAGTCTGGGACCAAAAGGATCCTTATTAACAGCTTCTACCCCCCCCAAGCCATAAGACTGCTGAACAAATCAAATGGCCACCCAGACTATTTACATTGCCCCCCCCCCCCCCCCCCCCTCTCCATTTGTTTTGTACACTGCTGCTACTCGCTGTTTATTATCTACGCATAATCACTTCACCCCCACCTACATGTACAAATGACTTCTAACCTGTACCCCTGCACACTGACTCGGTACCGGTACCCCCTGTATATAGCCTCCACATTGACTCTGTACCGGTACCCCCTGTATATAGCCTCCACATTTACTCTGTACCGTAACACCCTGTATATAGCCTCCACATTGACTCTGTACCGGTACCTCCTGTATAGAGCCTCCACACTGACTCTGTACCGGTACCTCCTGTATATAGCCTCCACATTGACTCTGTACCGGTATCTCCTGTATATAGCCTCCACACTGACTCTGTACCGGTACCCCCTGTATAGAGCCTCCACACTGACTCTGTACCGGTATCTCCTGTATATAGCCTCCACACTGACTCGGTACCGGTCCTCCTGTATATAGCCTCCACATTGACTCTGTACCGGTAGCCCCTGTATATAGCCTCCACACTGACTCTGTACCGGTACCCCCTGTATATAGCCTCCACATTGACTCTGTACTGGTACCCCCTGTATAGAGCCTCCACATTGACTCGGTACCGGTACCCCCTGTATATAGCCTCCACGCTGACTCGGTACCGGTTCCCCCTGTATAGAGCCTCCACATTGACTCTGTAACGGTACACCCTGTATATAGTCTCCACATTGACTCTGTACCGGTACCCCCTGTATATAGCCTCCACATTGACTCTGTACCGTAACACCCTGTATATAGCCTCCACATTGACTCTGTACCGGTACCCCCTGTATATAGCCTCCACATTGACTCTGTACCGGTACCCCCTGTATATAGCCTCCACATTGACTCTGTACCGGTACCCCCTGTATATAGCCTCCACATTGACTCTGTACCGGTACCCCCTGTATGTACCGTAACACCCTGTATATAGCCTCCACATTGACTCTGTACCGGTACCCCCTGTATATAGCCTCCACATTGACTCTGTACCGGTACCCCCTGTATATAGCCTCCACATTGACTCTGTACTGGTACCCCCTGTATATAACCTCCACATTGACTCGGTACCGGTACCCCCTGTATATAGCCTCCACATTGACTCTGTACCGGTACCCCCTATATATAGCCTCCACATTGACTCTGTACCGGTACCCCCTATATATAGCCTCCACATTGACTCGGTACCGGTACCCCCTGTATATAGCCTCCACATTGACTCTGTACCGGTACCTCCTGTATATAGCCTCGTTATTGTTATGTTATTGTGTTACTTTTTATACATTTTTATTTTAGTTTATTTGGTCAATATTTTCTTAACTCTTCCTTGAACTGCATTGTTGGTTAAGGGTGTGTAAGTAAACATTTCACGATAATACCTGTTGTATTTGGCACATGTGACAAATAAAGTTTTTATTTGAGACTAGTCAGGATCGAGGCAAAGATTAACGGAGCAAAGTACAGAGAGAGAGATCCTTGATGAAAACCTGCCCCAGAGTACTCAGGACCTCAGACTGGGCCGAAGGTTCACCTTCCAACAGGACAACAACCCTAAGTACACAGCCAAGACAACGCAGGAATGGCTTCGGGACAAGTCTCTGAATGTAGTTAGAGTGGCCCTGCCGGAGCCCGGACTTGAATGTGGACAAAAGGGGTCTGAATACTACACTGTATATCCTTAAACATCCAATGTTGTGTGTTTATTCTATTACCAGGTACTGCAGGAATGTCTACCAATGGCATGGTCACTCAAAACATTGATAACGTATTTATAAATTATAAATAGTGCTCACTTTAGATTAGAGACTGCAAAAATACTTTACTAATGATTAGTGAATGGTTTATTAATGAGGGAGTATTGATTAATAAATGGTTTATTAATGAGGGAGTATTGATTAGTAAATTGTTTATTAATGAGCGAGTATTGATTAGTAAATGGTTTTCTAACCACTAGGTTACTAGGCAGGTAACCTAGTGGTTAGAGCATTAGGCCAGTAACCGAAAGGTTGCTGTATTGAATCCCCGAGCTGACAAGGTACAAATCTGTCGTTCTGCCCCTGAACAAGGCAGTTAGCCCACTGTTCCCAGGTAGGCCGTCATTGTAAATAAGAATTTGTTCTTAGCTGACTTGCCTAGTTAAATAAAGGTTTAAAAAATTGTTATTGATATGGGAGTACTGATTAGTAAATGGTTTATTAATGAGAGTATTGATTAGCAAATGGTTTATTAATGTGGGAGTATTGATTAGTAAATGGTTTATTAATGAGGGAGTATTGATTAGTAAATGGTTTATTAATGAGGGAGTATTGATTAGTAAATGGTATATTGATTAGTAAATGTTTATTAATGTGGTGATTAGTAAATGGTGAAGACAATTTAGAAATAGTTTATTACAGACCGTTAAAATAAAGCTTTACACTTTGTTACATTTCAACATGGTTATTTTCTTTGTCTGTGTGTCATGTGACTTCAAAAATAATGTGAAACATTCCATGCCATTATTTTCCTCTAATTCGGGTGAATGAAATGAATCCTTCGAAGCATGTTTATGTTTATGTTTATGTTTTTGTTTATGTTTATGTTTATGTTTATGTTTATGTTTTTGTTTTTGTTTATGTTTTTGTTTTTGTTTTTGTTTATGTTTATGTTTATGTTTATGTTTTTGTTTATGTTTATGTTTATGTTTATGTTTTTGTTTATGTTTATGTTTTTGTTTATGTTTTTGTTTTTGTTTATGTTTATGTTTTTGTTTTTGTTTATGTTTATGTTTATGTTTATGTTTTTGTTTATGTTTATGTTTATGTTTATGTTTATGTTTTTGTTTTTGTTTATGTTTTTGTTTTTGTTTTTGTTTATGTTTATGTTTATGTTTATGTTTTTGTTTATGTTTATGTTTATGTTTATGTTTTTGTTTATGTTTATGTTTTTGTTTATGTTTTTGTTTTTGTTTATGTTTATGTTTTTGTTTTTGTTTATGTTTATGTTTATGTTTATGTTTATGTTTTTGTTTATGTTTATGTTTTTGTTTTTGTTTATGTTTTTGTTTTTGTTTATGTTTTTGTTTTTGTTTATGTTTATGTTTATGTTTATGTTTTTGTTTATGTTTATGTTTATGTTTATGTTTATGTTTATGTTTTTGTTTTTGTTTATGTTTTTGTTTTTGTTTATGTTTATGTTTATGTTTATGTTTATGTTTTTGTTTATGTTTATGTTTATGTTTATGTTTATGTTTATGTTTATGTTTATGTTTATGTTTTTGTTTATGTTTATGTTTATGTTTATGCTGAACAAAACAAATATAAAAACATGCAACAATTGCCACGATTTTACCGAGTTACACTAAATCAAATCAAATCAAGTTAATTTTATATAGCTCTTCGTACATCCGCTGATATCTCAAAGTGCTGTACAGACACCCAGCCTAAAACCCCCAAACAGCAAGCAATGCAGGTGTAGAAGCACGGTGGCTAGGAAAAACTCCCTAGAAAGGCCAAAACCTAGGAAGAAACCTAGAGAGGAACCAGGCTATGAGGGGTGGCCAGTCCTCTTCTGGCTGTGCCGGGTGGAGATTATAACAGAACATGGCCAAGATTTTACCCTCAGAACAGCCTCAGTTTGTCGGGGCATGAACTCTACAAGTAAAATAATAATCAGGAGTAAATGTCAGTTAGCTTTTCATAGCCGATCATTAAGAGTATCTCTACCGCTCTTGCTGTCTCTAGAGAGTTTAAAACAGCAGGTCTGGGACAGGTAGCACGTCCGGTGGACAGGTCAGGGTTCCACTACAGCTCATATAAGGAAATCAGTCAATTTAAAGACATTCATTATGCCCTAATCCATGGATTTCACATGACTGGATAGGGGAGGGCTTAGGCCCACCCACTGGGGGAGACAGGCCCACCCACTGGGGGAGACAGGCCCAGCCACTGGGGGAGACAGGCCCAGCCACTGGGGAGACAGGCCCAGCCACTGGGGGAGACAGGCCCAGCCACTGGGGGAGACAGGCCCACCCACTGGGGGAGACAGGCCCAGCCACTGGGGAGACAGGCCCAGCCACTGGGGAGACAGGCCCAGCCAATCAGAATGAGTTTTTCCCCACAAAAGGTCTTTGATACAGACAGAAATACTCCTCAGTTTCATCAGCCGACGATCACGCAGTTGAAGCCAGATGTGGAGGTCCTGGGCTGGCAAGTGGTCTGCAGTTGTGAGGCCGGTTGGACGTTCTGACATATTATATTAATTAAATGTTGGAGAAATCAACATTCAATTCTCTGGCAACAGTTCTGGCAACAGCTCTGGCAACAGCTCTGGCAACAGCTCTCACCCACATTATTACAATCAGCATGCCAATTGCACACTCCCTCAAAATGTGAGACATCTGTGGCGTGGCGTTGTGTCGTGGCGTTGTGTCGTGGCGTTGTGTCGTGGCGTTGTGTCGTGGCGTTGTGTCGTGGCGTTGTGTCGTGGCGGCGTGTGACAAAACTGCACATTTTCAGAATGGCTATTTTATTGTCCCCAGCACAAGGTGCAGTTATGTAACGATCATTCTGTTTAAAATCCGCTTCTTGATAAGCCGCACCTGTCAGGTGAATGTATTACCTTGGCAAAGGAGAAATGCTCACTAAAAGGGATGTAAAACAACATTTGAGAGAAATACGCTTTTTGTGCGTATGGAAAATTTCTGGTATTCATTTTTTTTTCAGCTAATGAAACATGAGAGCAACACTTTACATGTTGTGTTTCTATTGTTATTCTGTCTCTTCACAGTGTAACGACACAATAATAAATGTTCAAAACATACATCCTAAATTGCACCCTACTACCTACATAGCACACTACTTTTGACCAGGACCTATAGGAAACAGGGAGCCAAAAGTAGTGCACTATATAGGGAATAGTGAGCCAAAAGTAGTGCACTACATAGGGAATAGTGTGCCATTTGAGACATAATAATACACTCCCACAATGCGTCTGGCTCTGTTCCTCATCAAAGCTCGCTATGATGACACACACACACACACACACACACACACACACACACACACACACACACACACACACACACACACACACACACACACACACACACACACACGCAGCTAATTCTTGGTACTACTGACCCAAACTGTGTCCCAGTTAAATAGAGGCTCTGCATGGATCAGATAGCAGAGTAGCCAGAATAATGACCACGAGGCAGGCAGTAACCGAAAGGGGCTAATGAGCATTCTGAAACCCAACCAATTAAACAAACCATGAAAAGCTGATACAAGGTTGTGTAGAAAATGGCACCCTATATAGTGCACTATATTTCACCAGGAGTAGTGCACTATAAGGGAATAGGGGACCTAAGTAGTGCACTAAGGGAATAGGGGACCTAAGTAGTGCACTAAGGGAATAGGGGACCTAAGTAGTGCACTAAGGGAATAGGGGACCTAAGTAGTGCACTAAGGGAATAGGAGACCTTTTGGAAAGCATGAAACCCTGAAAGTCAAACCAACTAATGAAACAAACCATGAAAATCTAATCCAAGTCTGTTATAATTATGTTTGATGGAATTTAAGGAGCACATTTTTAAGAAGCAAGAGTTGAATAATTTGTTTATTAAAACTGATGAACTTTAATTCATGGATGGTTTGATGACTCAAGAAAATAGAATTATAAGGAGTTCTGTGCTTCCTGCTATAGACTGAACCACCACTAATCACCCACTGTCTCTATAGACTGAACCACCACTAATCACCCACTGTCTCTATAGACTGCAGTACCACTAATCACCCACTGTCTCTATAGACTGACCCACCACTAATCACCCACTGGCTCTATAGCCTGACCCACCACTAATCACCCACTGGCTCTATAGCCTGAACCACCACTAATCACCCACTGGCTCTATAGCCTGAACCACCACTAATCACCCACTGTCTCTATAGCCTGAACCACCACTAATCACCCACTGGCTCTATAGACTGAACCACCACTAGTCACCCACTGTCTCTATAGCCTGAACCACCACTAGTCACCCACTGATCTGGTCAAAAGGTACCCTATTTCCTATCTGATCTGGTCAAAAGGTACCCTATTTCCTATCTGATCTGGTCAAAAGGTACCCTATTTCCTATCTGATCTGGTCAAAAGGTACCCTATTTCCTATCTGATCTGGTCAAAAGGTACCCTATTTCCTATCTGATCTGGTCAAAAGGTACCCTATTTCCTATCTGATCTGGTCAAAAGGTACCCTATTTCCTATCTGATCTGGTCAAAAGGTACCCTATTTCCTATCTGATCTGGTCAAAAGGTACCCTATTTCCTATCTGATCTGGCCAAAAGGTACCCTATTTCCTATCTGATCTGGTCAAAAGGTACCCTATTCCCTATCTGATCTGGTCAAATGGTACCCTATTTCCTATCTGATCTGGTCAAAAGGCACCCTATTTCCTATCTGTTCTAGTCAAAAGGCACCCTATTTCCTATCTGATCTGGTCAAAAGGCACCCTATTTCCTATCTGATCTGGTCAAAAGGTACCCTATTTCCTATATGATCTAGTCAAAAGGTACCCTATTTCCTATCTGATCTGGTCAAAAGGTACCCTATTCCCTATCTGATCTAGTCAAAAGGTACCCTATTTCCTATCTGATCTGGTCAAAAGGCACCCTATTTCCTATCTGTTCTAGTCAAAAGGCACCCTATTTCCTATATGATCTAGTCAAAAGGTACCCTATTTCCTATCTGATCTGGTCAAAAGTAGTGCGCGATGTAGGGAATAGGGTGCCAGTTGAGATGCAGCCTCCCTCACTCAGCCAGGCAGCTAAATGACAGTAGCTGCCGAGGAAATTACTGGTTGAGATCAGTATCCGGCATAGCGGTGGATAGAGAGTATAGATTGTCCTCTGCCCCGCCAGTCTGGTTCAGATCAGTATCCGTCATAGCGGTGGATAGAGAGTATAGATTGTCCTCTGCACCGCCAGTCTGGTTCAGATCAGTATCCGGCATAGCGGTGGATAGAGAGTATAGATTGTCCTCTGCCCCGCCAGTCTGGTTCAGATCAGTATCCGGCATAGCGGTGGATAGAGAGTATAGATTGTCCTCTGCACCGCCAGTCTGGTTCAGATCAGTATCCGGCATAGCGGTGGATAGAGAGTATAGATTGTCCTCTGCACCGCCAGTCTGGTTCAGATCAGTATCCGGCATAGCGGTGGATAGAGAGTATAGATTGTCCTCTGCCCCGCCAGTCTGGTTCAGATCAGTATCCGGCATAGCGGTGGATAGAGAGTATAGATTGTCCTCTGCCCCGCCAGTCTGGTTCAGATCAGTATCCGGCATAGCGGTGGATAGAGAGTATAGATTTTCCTCTGCCCCGCCAGTCTGGTTCAGATCAGTATCCGGCATAGCGGTGGATAGAGAGTATAGATTTTCCTCTGCCCCGCCAGTCCACCACCTGGGACGTCTAGATTTCTCCTCCGGTATAAAACACGTCTCTCTGCCTGGATCCAGAAAGGATTTATTTGACTCCTCTTGGTAAAAAAAAATAGAAATATCTTGTAAACTATGGTTGGAGAAGGAAGGTACTATAGATGTATATACTGTTATCAGCACCACCTAACCTTATATAGAGGTTTGACAGAGACAGAGAGACAGAGACACACAAAGAGACAGAGACAGAGACACGGAGAGAGACAGACACAGAGAGAGAGAGAGAGAGAGAGAGAGAGAGAGAGAGAGAGAGAGACAGAGACAGAGAGAAAGAGAGAGAGAGAGAGCGAGAGACAGAGACAGAGACAGAGAGAGAGACAGAGAGAGAGAGCGAGAGAGCGAGACAGACAGAGACAGAGACAGAGAGAGACAGACAGAGAGACAGAAACAGAGACACAGAGAAAGACAGAGCGAGACAGACAGACAGAGACACAGAGAAAGACAGAGCGAGAGACAGAGGAGACAGAGCACCAATCATCATTCCTAAACGACTAACTACTGCCTTCTTCGTCTTTGAAAATGTATATCTTATCTTTCATCTTCAAAGTATAAAAGTACTTAAAGTAGCCTTGTACGAGAGAGTGTACAGTGTGACAGTCCTTAAAGTAGCCTTGTACGAGAGAGGGTACAGTGTGACGGTCCTTAAAGTAGCCTTGTACGAGAGAGTGTACAGTATGACAGTCCTTAAAGTAGCTTTGTACGAGAGAGGGTACAGTGTGACGGTCCTTAAAGTAGCCTTGTACGAGAGAGTGTACAGTATGACAGTACTTAATGTAGCCTTGTACGAGAGAGGGTACAGTGTGACGGTCCTTAAAGTAGCCTTGTACGAGAGAGTGTACAGTGTGACAGTCCTTAAAGTAGCCTTGTACGAGAGAGTCTACAGTGTGACAGTCCTTAAAGTAGCCTTGTACGAGAGAGTGTACAGTGTGACAGTCCTTAAAGTAGCCTTGTACGAGAGAGTGTACAGTGTGACAGTCCTTAAAGTAGCCTTGTTCGAGAGAGTGTACAGTGTGACAGTCCTTAAAGTAGACTTGCAGGTGAGAGTGTACAGTAGCCTTGTACGAGAGAGTGTACAGTATGACAGTACTTAATGTAGCCTTGTGCGAGAGAGGGTACAGTGGGACAGTCCTTAAAGTAGCCTTGCAGAAGAGAGTGTACAGTAGCCTTGTAGGAGAGAGTGTACAGTAGCCTTGTACGAGAGAGTGTACAGTAGCCTTGTACGAGAGAGTGTACAGTAGCCTTGTACGAGAGAGTGTACAGTAGCCTTGTACGAGAGAGTGTACAGTAGCCTTGTGCGAGAGAGGGTACAGTGTGACATATCATGCTCAATGGGTTGTGATGTTGAAGACTGTTAGACATGAAACAAGCAAGGGGTTTATTTAAACTCATTTAATTTCCACTGAAACAATTGGATTATAACAAATGAATGAATCACGGAAACCCTGACACATAAATGATCATATCGAGTATGATATATTTATATTCAGAAGGCGTGAACATCACCACAGAGCATATATTCTCTATATGGAACTAGTCCGTGATATAAATGCTGGTAAGGAGTTTTAATTTTTTCGGGGGGGAAATTCACTGATAAAGAAGTCCTGGGTGCTTTGTTTAACATTTGACAACAACAACAGAGATCCCCAGAGGCTGATCATTTGGAGCCTGGTCTGCTCATGTGTGCAGCCATCATCCCCTCTTATTGCTGGCTCAGTAGCCCACATCTTTTAATGAACATTGTTATCAGGAAGTGTTTCAAAAGCATTGAAATATACATACGTGTTGCCACTCCATAAAAAGGGGGGGGGGGGGGTACAAATGATCTTGACAACTATCGTTCCCCATTTCAAGGTGTCACGACTTCCGCCGGAGTTGGTCCCTCTCCTTGTTCGGGCGGCTTTCGCCGTTCGGTGTTCGACATCAAGGGTTTTCTAGTCACCACCGATCCATGTTTCATTTTCCATTTGTTTTGTCTTCATTAGTACACACCTGGTTTCCATTCCGTAATCATTGTTCCCTATTCTCTGGTTTCCCCCTTGGTTTTGTGCCTGTTTGTTATTTTCAAGTTGTCTCGTTTTGTGACCTGGATTATTTAGTCTCCTTTATGGAATATTGTTTTTGAGTAAAGTACGGTTATTACTCATCTCTGCGTGTCCTACTCCTACTCTGTGTGTCCTACTGTGTGTTATTACTCATCTCTGTGTCCAGCGCCTGACTCCGCCTTAGAAATCACCGAGGAATATGACACAAGACGACCGTGTTTAGCTAAGATTCTTGAATACTTGGTTAAAATGTATAACTTTGTTCCTTTTTATCTGATAATTGTATTTTTAATAAAAAATATTATTAAACCAAATCAGAGTTTAGGCCTGGGCGTAGTGGTACCACAACAACCACGCTAGTTGTTAATGATCTTGTCAAGGCCTTGGTGTCACAGAGCCTGGAGTGGTGGGTGCAGAGTCAAGGCCTTGGTGTCACAGAGCCTGGAGTGGTGGGTGCAGAGTCAAGGCCTTGGTGTCACGGAGTGGTGGGTGCAGAGTCAAGTCCTTGGTGTCACAGAGCCTGGAGTGGTGGGTGCAGAGTCAAGGCCTTGGTGTCACAGAGCCTGGAGTGGTGGGTGCAGAGTCAAGGCCTTGGTGTCACAGAGCCTGGAGTGGTGGGTGCAGAGTCAAGGCCTTGGTGTCACAAAGCCTGGAGTGGTGGGTGCAGAGTCAAGGCCTTGGTGTCACAAAGCCTGGAGTGGTGGGTGCAGAGTCAAGGCCTTGGTGTCACAGAGCCTGGAGTGGTGGGTGCAGAGTCAAGGCCTTGGTGTCACAGAGCCTGGAGTGGTGGGTGCAGAGTCAAGGCCTTGGTGTCACAGAGCCTGGAGTGGTGGGTGCAGAGTCAAGGCCTTGGTGTCACAGAGCCTGGAGTGGTGGGTGCAGAGTCAAGGCCTTGGTGTCACAAAGCCTGGAGTGGTGGGTGCAGAGTCAAGGCCTTGGTGTCACAAAGCCTGGAGTGGTGGGTGCAGAGTCAAGGCCTTGGTGTCACAGAGCCTGGAGTGGTGGGTGCAGAGTCAAGTCCTTGGTGTCACAAAGCCTGGAGTGGTGGGTGCAGAGTCAAGGCCTTGGTGTCACGGAGTGGTGGGTGCAGAGTCAAGGCCTTGGTGTCACAGAGCCTGGAGTGGTGGGTGCAGAGTCAAGGCCTTGGTGTCACAGAGCCTGGAGTGGTGGGTGCAGAGTCAAGGCCTTGGTGTCACAGAGCCTGGAGTGGTGGGTGCAGAGTCAAGGCCTTGGTGTCACAGAGCCTGGAGTGGTGGGTGCAGAGTCAAGGCCTTGGTGTCACAGAGCCTAGAGTGGTGGGTGCAGAGTCAAGGCCTTGGTGTCACGGAGTGGTGGGTGCAGAGTCAAGGCCTTGGTGTCACAGAGCCTAGAGTGGTGGGAGCAGAGTCAAGCGCCACCGAACAGGCAGGGGAGCGCCGCCCGAACAGGCAGGGGAGCGCCGCCCGAACAGGCAGGGGAGCGCCGCCCGAACAGGCAGGGGAGTCACCTTCGGTGGGAGTCGTGACACTTGGAGGCTAAAAAAGATCTGTACTGCCTTGTTCATTGACAAAGACGTTCGACACTGTTGATCATTCTGTTCTACTGAAAAAGTTATCAAGAGTCGTCCTGGGATATACAGTCTGTTTATCGTTTCAGAATTATCTTAGTGACAGAACCCAGGCCATCTTGATAGATGGGGTTAAATCAGAATTATCTGAGTGACAGAACTCAGGCCATCTTGATAGATGGGGTTAAATCAGAATTATCTTAGTGACAGAACTCAGGCCATCTTGATAGATGGGGTTAAATCAGAATTATCTTAGTGACAGAACTCAGGCCATCTTGATAGATGGGGTTAAATCAGATTTATCTTAGTGACAGAACTCAGGCCATCTGGATAGATGGAGTTAAATCAGAATTTCTTGACATTCAAAAAAGGTGTTCCTCAGGGTACTATTTAAGGTCCATAATTGTTCACCTATATTAATGACATAGGAAACACTGTTAATACTCGTCTCTATACAGATGACACAGTTCTGTATTCCTGTGCCGCCTCAGTGTCAGGGTTAGAGTCAGGGTTAGGGTTAGGGCTAACCCTCAGTGTCAGGGTTAGAGTCAGGGTTAGGGTTAGGGCTAACCCTCAGTGTCAGGGTTAGAGTCAGGGTTAGGGTTAGGGCTAACCCTCAGTGTCAGGGTTAGAGTCAGGGTTAGGGTTAGGGCTAACCCTCAGTGTCAGGGTTAGAGTCAGGGTTAGGGTTAGGGCTAACCCTCAGTGTCAGGGTTAGAGTCAGGGTTAGGGTTAGGGCTAACCCTCAGTGTCAGGGTTAGAGTCAGGGTTAGGGTTAGGGCTAACCCTCAGTGTCAGGGTTAGAGTCAGGGTTAGGGTTAGGGCTAACCCTCAGTGTCAGGGTTAGAGTCAGGGTTAGGGTTAGGGCTAACCCTCAGTGCAGCAGGCCATTCGTGAACTTCAACACGACTTTGATTCAGTTCAGAAATCCCTTACAGATCTTAAATTAGTGTTAAATACAAGTAAAACCAAGCTCACGATGTTCACTAGCTCATGACATGTTGACCCACGAGGACCTGTATATTTGTGCTATAAACGGAGCCCAAACTGAGCTCGTTTCTCAATATCAGTACCCGAGTGTCTGGATCGATGACAGGTTGTCCTTCGTAACTCGTATGGAAAATCTGACTAAGAAGATAAGATCCAAGATAACTTATTTTGATATAGAATGAATTATGGCTCACTATTGAAAATAGGAGAAAGAATGTTCAAACAACGCTTCTTCCTGTATTGGACTTTGGTGATCTTGGTTACATGCCTGCGACAACAACCTCTGTTTTAAAACCCCTTGGACGCCGTCTACCATTCAACGATACGTTTTATCACATGGGGACCATGTTAGGACTCATCATTATACTCTCTGTATATAAATGTGGGATGGATCTCTCTGTTGTCTGTAAGAAGAGAGTTGAATTCTCTTTTATTTATTTACAAAACAACCTGACAGAAACTCCCTCTTTATATGTAACATCGTTAATTAAGATAATAATCATAAGTTACCAAACACGTTCACGTGAACGGATAACACTAGAGATCCCTTCGGTCTCCACGGATCTGGGGAAATCTGTGTTTTTGTTTTTTTTTACCCCTAATTTGGGGAACAATATGCAGAGTTCACTGCAGCTAGATGTACTGGTGTCACTCAGGCAGTTAGATGTACTGGTGTCACTCAGGCAGTTAGATGTACTGGTGTCACTCAGGCAGTTAGATGTACTGGTGTCACTCAGGCAGTTAGATGTACTGGTGTCACTCAGGCAGTTAGATGTACTGGTGTCACTCAGGCAGTTAGATGTACTGGTGTCACTCAGGCAGCTAGATGTACTGGTGTCACTCAGGCAGTTAGATGTACTGGTGTCACTCAGGCAGTTAGATGTACTGGTGCCACTCAGGCAGTTAGATGTACTGGTGTCACTCAGGCAGTTAGATGTACTGGTGCCACTCAGGCAGTTAGATGTACTGGTGTCACTCAGGCAGTTAGATGTACTGGTGTCACTCAGGCAGTTAGATGTACTGGTGTCACTCAGGCTGTTAGATATACTGGTGTCACTCAGGCAGTTAGATGTGCTGGTGTCACTCAGGCAGTTAGATGTACTGGTGTCACTCAGGCAGTTAGATGTATTGGTGTCACTCAGGCAGTTAGATGTACTGGTGTCACTCAGGCAGTTAGATGTACTGGTGTCACTCAGGCAGTTAGATGTACTGGTGTCACTCAGGCAGTTAGATGTACTGGTGTCACTCAGGCAGTTAGATGTACTGGTGTCACTCAGGCAGTTTACATTATTGATTTAGGACCTCTATGTAGTTGAATGTGATTGTGGCAGGTAGCCTAGTGGTTAGAGCAGGTAGCCTAGTGGTTAGAGCAGGTAGCCTAGTGGTTAGAGGGGGGAGACAAGTAGCCTAGGGGTTAGAGCAGGTAGCCTAGTGGTTAGAGCAGGTAGCCTAGTGGTTAGAGCAGGTAGCCTAGTGGTTAGAGCAGGTAGCCTAGTGGTTAGAGCAGGTAGCCTAGTGGTTAGAGGGGGAGGCAGGTAGCCTAGTGGTTAGAGGGGGGAGGCATGTAGCCTAGTGGTTGGAGGGGGGAGGCAGGTAGCCTATGGGTTAGAGGGGGGAGACAGGTAGCCTAGTGGTTAGAGGGGGGAGCAGGTAGCCTAGTGGTTAGAGGGGGAGACAGGTAGCCTAGTGGTTAGAGCAGGTAGCCTAGTGGTTAGAGCAGGTAGCCTAGTGGTTAGAGGGGGGAGGCAGGTAGCCTAGTGGTTAGAGGGGGGAGACAGGTAGCCTAGTGGTTAGAGGGGGGCGACACGTAGCCTAGTGGTTAGAGGAGGGAGGGAGGTAGCCTAGTGGTTAGAGCAGGTAGCCTACTGGTTAGAGGCGGGAGGCAGGTAGCCTAGTGGTTAGAGGGGGGAGGCAGGTAGCCTAGTGGTTAGAGCAGGTAGCCTAGTGGTTAGAGGGGGGAGACAGGTAGCCTAGTGGTTAGAGGCGGGAGGCAGGTAGCCTAGTGGTTAGAGGGGGGAGGCAGGTAGCCTAG
The DNA here is from genome assembly GCF_029448725.1 of Salvelinus fontinalis. NCBI lineage: Eukaryota > Metazoa > Chordata > Actinopteri > Salmoniformes > Salmonidae > Salvelinus > Salvelinus fontinalis. The sequence goes on along the minus strand of NW_026600631.1, from coordinate 49,663 downwards.
TGGTTAGAGGGGGGAGGCAGGTAGCCTAGTGGTTAGAGGGGGGAGGCAGGTAGCCTAGTGGTTATAGCAGGTAGCCTAGTGGTTAGAGGGGGGAGGCAGGTAGCCTAGTGGTTAGAGGAGGGAGGCAGGTAGCCTAGTGGTTAGAGCAGGTAGCCTAGTGGTTATAGCAGGTAGCCTAGTGGTTAGAGGGGGGCGACAGGTAGCCTAGTGGTTAGAGGAGGGAGGCAGGTAGCCTAGTGGTTAGAGCAGGTAGCCTAGTGGTTAGAGGCGGGAGGCAGGTAGCCTAGTGGTTAGAGGGGGGAGGCAGGTAGCCTAGTGGTTAGAGCAGGTAGCCTAGTGGTTAGAGGGGGGAGACAGGTAGCCTAGTGGTTAGAGGCGGGAGGCAGGTAGCCTAGTGGTTAGAGGGGGGAGGCAGGTAGCCTAGTGGTTAGAGGGGGAGGCAGGTAGCCTAGTGGTTAGAGCAGGTAGCCTAGTGGTTAGAGGGGGGAGTCAGGTAGCCTAGTGGTTAGAGGCGGGAGGCAGGTAGCCTAGTGGTTAGAGGGGGGAGGCAGGTAGCCTAGTGGTTAGAGGGGGGAGGCAGGTAGCCTAGTGGTTAGAGGGGGGAGGCAGGTAGCCTAGTGGTTATAGCAGGTAGCCTAGTGGTTAGAGGGGGGAGGCAGGTAGCCTAGTGGTTAGAGCAGGTAGCCTATTGGTTAGAGCAGGTAGCCTAGTGGTTAGAGGCGGGAGACAGGTAGCCTAGTGGTTAAAGCAGGTAGCCTAGTGGTTAGAGGGGGGAGGCAGGTAGCCTAGTGGTTAGAGCAGGTAGCCTATTGGTTAGAGCAGGTAGCCTAGTGGTTAGAGGCGGGAGACAGGTAGCCTAGTGGTTAAAGCAGGTAGCCTAGTGGTTAGAGGGGGGAGGCAGGTAGCCTAGTGGTTAGAGCAGGTAGTCTAGTGGTTAGAGGGGGGGAGGCAGGTAGCCTAGTGGTTAGAGCAGGTAGCCTAGTGGTTAGAGGCGGGAGACAGGTAGCCTAGTGGTTAGAGCAGGTAGCCTAGTGGTTAGAGGTAGAAGACAGGTAGCCTAGTGGTTAGAGCAGGTAGCCTAGTGGTTAGAGGTGGAAGACAGGTAGCCTAGTGGTTAGAGCAGGTAGCCTAGTGGTTAGAGGCGGGAGACAGGTAGCCTAGTGGTTAGAGCAGGTAGCCTAGTGGTTAGAGGCGGGAGACAGGTAGCCTAGTGGTTAGAGCAGGTAGCCTAGTGGTTAGAGGCGGGAGACAGGTAGCCTAGTGGTTAGAGCAGGTAGCCTAGTGGTTAGAGGCGGGAGACAGGTAGCCTAGTGGTTAGAGCAGGTAGCCTAGTGGTTAGAGGCGGGAGACAGGTAGCCTAGTGGTTAGAGCAGGTAGCCTAGTGGTTAGAGGCGGGAGACAGGTAGCCTAGTGGTTAGAGCAGGTAGCCTAGTGGTTAGAGGCGGGAGACAGGTAGCCTAGTGGTTAGAGCAGGTAGCCTAGTGGTTAGAGGCGGGAGACAGGTAGCCTAGTGGTTAGAGCAGGTAGCCTAGTGGTTAGAGCGTTGGACTAGTAACCGTAAAGGTTGCTAAATCCTTATAAATAAGAATTTGTTCTTAACTGACTTCCCTGGCATAATAAAGGTTAAATAAAAAAATCTATTGTTTATTTTTGTTTATTGTGCTGAATTATATTGTTTTATTTTTCTGTTTATATTGTAATGTGTACAGGGCTCTCTTGCAAAAAGAGATTTTTTAATCTCAATATGACTCCCTGTTTAAATATAAAAGGTTAAATTAAAATAAATAAATTTAAGGACAGAAACACTGCAGGAGAAAATCTCTCTGTAGGGGTCTTGACATTTACAAATCATCTCCAGACCAATTCCGTGGAACCAATCCTGGCCAAATTGGACCATGATGGATTCCAGAATGTTCCTCTCTGATTATGGATTTAGGTAATGTAGGTACCTGACTGCCAGACAGACCAAATACATAGAGACAAGCCTGCAAACGCTCTCTCACTCACCCGTCCAGTACTACACGCACACACACACACACACACACACCCCGGTCCGTTACTATACGCACACACACATACACACACACACACACACACACACACACACACACACACACACACACGTCCATTACTATACGCACACACACACACACACACACACACACGTCCATTACTATACGCACACACACACACACACACACACGTCCATTACTATACGCACACACACACACACGTCCATTACTATACGCACACACACACACACACACACACACACACACACACACACACACACACACACACACACACACACACACACACACACACACACACACACGTCCATTACTATACGCACGCACGCACACACACACACACACACACGTCCATTACTATACGCACGCACGCACGCACACACACACACACGTCCATTACTATACGCACACACACACACACACACACACACACACACACACACACACACACACACACACACACACACACACACACACACACACACACACACACACACACACACACACACACACCCACACGTCCATTTCTATATGCTCTACCAGAGGTCCTGAAGTGAAGGACATATGGGACATGACTGATTTCAGCTCAAGAAAATTGTTTGAGAATTTATTCCTGCAAGTCTGAGCTAAGAGCTGTGGAAACACTGAGAAAAATGTCAGGCCTTGGACTGGACTGGTTCTGTCTGACTGGACACTGAGGTGGACTTGGACTGGACCGGTTCTGTCTGAAAGGAGATTGAGCAGGCCTTGGACTGGACTGGTTCTGTCTGACTGGAGACTGAGGTGGACTTGGACTGGACCGGTTCTGTCTGACAGGAGACTGAGCAGGCCTTGGACTGGACTGGTTCTGTCTGACTGGACACTGAGGTGGACTTGGACTGGACCGGTTCTGTCTGACAGGAGATTGAGCAGGCCTTGGACTGGACTGGTTCTGTCTGACTGGAGACTGAGGTGGACTTGGACTGGACCGGTTCTGTCTGACAGGAGACTGAGCAGGCCTTGGACTGGACTGGTTCTGTCTGACTGGAGACTGAGCAGGCCTTGGACTGGACTGGTTCTGTCTGACTGGAGACTGAGCAGGCCTTGGACTGGACTGGTTCTGTCTGACTGGAGACTGAGCAGGCCTTGGACTGGACTGGTTCTGTCTGACTGGACACTGAGCCGGACTTGGACTGGACCGGTTCTGTCTGACAGGAGACTGAGCAGGCCTTGGACTGGACTGGTTCTGTCTGACTGGACACTGAGGTGGACTTGGACTGGACCAGTTCTGTCTGACTGGAGACTGAGGTGGCCTTGGACTGGACCGGTTCTGTCTGACTGGAGACCGAGCTGGCCTTGGACTGGACCGGTTCTGTCTGACTGGAGACTGAGCTGGCCTTGGACTGGACCGGTTCTGTCTGACTGGAGACTGAGCTGGCCTTGGACTGGACCGGTTCTGTCTGACTTGAGACTGAGGTGGCCTTGGACTTGACCGGTTCTGTGTGACTTGAGACTGAGCCAGCCTTGGACTGGATCGGTTCTGTGTGACTGGAGACTAAGGTGGACTTGGACTGGACCGGTTCTGTCTGACTGGAGACTGAGTCGGCCTTGGACTGGACCGGTTCTGTCTGACTGGAGACTGAGGTGGACTGGACCGGTTCTGTCTGACTGGAGACTGAGCCGGCCTTGGACTGGACAGGTTCTGTCTGACTGGAGACTGAGGTGGACTGGACCGGTTCTGTCTAACTGGAGACTGAGGTAAACTTGGACTGGACCTGTTCTGTCTGACTGGAGGTTGGAGATGGAGTTAGAGTACATGTGTGTCTGAAATGGCCCCCTATCCCATAATAGTGCACTACTTTAGACCAGGACTCAATGGCCCCCTATCCCCTATATAGTGCACTACTTTAGACCAGGACTCAATGGCCCCTATCCCCTAAATAGTACACTACTTTAGACCAGGACCCAATGGAACCCTATCCCAACAGGTAGAACACTCTCCCAACAGGTAGAACACTCTCCCAACAGGTAGATCAGAGGAAAACACTCTCCCAACAGGTAGAACACTCTCCCAACAGCTAGATCAGTGGAACACTCTCTCAACAGGTAGATCTGTGGAACACTCTACAAACAGGTAGATCTGTGGAACACTCTACCAACAGGTAGATCAGTGGAACACTCTCCCAACAGGTAGATCAGTGGAACACTCTCCCAACAGGTAGACCAGTGGAACACTCTCCCAACAGGTAGATCAGTGAAACACTCTCCCAACAGGTAGATCAGTGGAACACTCCCAACAGGTAGATCAGTGGAACACTCTCCCAACAGGTAGACCAGTGGAACACTCTCCTAACAGGTAGATCAGTGGAACACTCTCCCAACAGGTAGATCAGTGGAACACTCTCCCAACAGGTAGATCAGTGGAACACTCTCCCAACAGGTAGATCAGTAGAACACTCTCCCAACAGGTAGATCAGTGGAACACTCTCCCAACAGGTAGATCAGTGGAACACTCTCCCAACAGGTAGATCAGTGGAACACTCTCCTCAACAGGTAGATCAGTGGAACACTCTCCCAACAGGTAGATCTGTGGAACACTCTCCCAACAGGTAGATCTGTGGAACACTCTCCCAACAGGTAGATCAGTGGAACACTCTACAAACAGGTAGATCAGTGGAACACTCTCCCAACAGGTAGATCAGTGGAACACTCTACAAACAGGTAGATCAGTGGAACACTCTCCCAACAGGTAGATCTGTGGAACACTCTCCCAACAGGTAGATCTGTGGAACACTCTCCCAACAGGTAGATCTGTGGAACACTCTCCCAACAGGTAGATCAGTGGAACACTCTCCCAACAGGTAGATCAGTGGAACACTCTCCCAACAGGTAGATCAGTGGAACACTCTCCCAACAGGTATATCAGTGGAACACTCTCCCAACAGGTAGAACACTCTCCTAACAGGTAGATCAGTGTAACACTCTCCTAACAGGTAGATCAGTGGAACACTCTCCCAACAGGTAGATCAGTGGAACACTCTCCCAACAGGTAGATCGGTGGAACACTCTCCCAAAAGGTAGATTGGTGGAACACTCTCCCAACAGGTAGATCAGTGGAACACTCTCCCAACAGGTAGATCAGTGGAACACTCTCCCAACAGGTAGAACAGTGGAACACTCTCCCAACAGGTAGATCGGTGGAACACTCTCCCAACAGGTAGATCAGTGGAACACTCTACCAACAGGTAGAACACTCTACCAACAGGTAGATCAGTGGAACACTCTCCCAACAAGTAGATTGGTGGAACACTCTCCGAACAGGTAGAACACTCTCCCAACAGGTAGATCAGTGGAACACTCTCCCAACAGGTAGATCAGTGGAACACTCTCCCAACAGGTAGATCAGTGGAACACTCTCCCAACAGGTAGAACACTCTCCCAACAGGTAGATCTGTGGAACACTCTCCCAACAGGTAGATCAGTGGAACACTCTACCAACAGGTAGATCAGTGGAACACTCTCCCAACAGGTAGATCAGTGGAACACTCTACCAACAGGTAGATCAGTGGAACACTCTCCCAACAGGTAGATCAGTGGAACACTCTCCCAACAGGTAGATCAGTGGAACACTCTCCCAACAGGTAGATGGGTGGAACACTCTCCCTACAGGTAGATCTGTGGAACACTCTACCAACAAGTAGAACACTCTCCCAACAGGTAGATTGGTGGAACACTCTCCCAACAGGTAGATCAGTGGAACACTCTACCAACAGGTAGAACACTCTACCAACAGGTAGATCTGTGGAACACTCTCCCAACAGGTAGAACACTCTCCCAACAGGTAGATCAGTGGAACACTCTCCCAACAGGTAGATCAGTGGAACACTCTCCCAACAGGTAGATCAGTGGAACACTCTCCCAACAGGTAGAACACTCTCCCAACAGGTAGATCTGTGGAACACTCTCCCAACAGGTAGATCAGTGGAACACTCTCCCAACAGGTAGATCAGTGGAACACTCTACCAACAGGTAGATCAGTGGAACACTCTCTCAACAGGTAGATCAGTGGAACACTCTACCAACAGGTAGATCAGTGGAACACTCTCCCAACAGGTAGATGGGTGGAACACTCTCCCTAAAGGTAGATCTGTGGAACACTCTACCAACAGGTAGAACACTCTCCCAACAGGTAGATCGGTGGAACACTCTCCCAACAGGTAGATCAGTGGAACACTCTACCAACAGGTAGAACACTCTACCAACAGGTAGATCTGTGGAACACTCTACCAACAGGTAGATCAGTGGAACACTCTCCCAACAGGTAGATCAGTGGAACACTCTCCCAACAGGTAGATCAGTGGAACACTCTCCCAACAGGTAGATCAGTGGAACACTCTCCCAACAGGTAGATCAGTGGAACACTCTCCCAACAGGTAGATCAGTGGAACACTCTCCCAACAGGTAGATCAGTGGAACACTCCCAACAGGTAGATCAGTGGAGCACTCTCCCAACAGGTAGATCAGTGGAACACTCTCCCAACAGGTAGATCAGTGGAACACTCTCCCAACAGGTAGATCAGTGGAACACTCTCCCAACAGGTAGATCAGTGGAACACTCTCCCAACAGGTAGATCAGTGGAACACTCTCCCAACAGGTAGATCAGTGGAACACTCTACCAACAGGTAGATCTGTGGAACACTCTACCAACAGGTAGATCAGTGGAACACTCTCCCAACAGGTAGATCAGTGGAACACTCTCCCAACAGGTAGATCAGTGGAACACTCTCCCAACAGGTAGATCTGTGGAACACTCTCCCAACAGGTAGATCAGTGGAACACTCTCCCAACAGATAGATCAGTGGAACACTCTCCCAACAGGTAGATCAGTGGAACACTCTACCAACAGGTAGATCTGTGGAACACTCTCCCAACAGGTAGATCAGTGGAACACTCTCCCAACAGGTAGATCAGTGGAACACTCCCCCAACAGGTAGATCGGTGGAACACTCTCCCAACACGTAGATCAGTGGAACACTCTCCCAACAGGTAGAACACTCTACCAACAGGTAGATCTGTGGAACACTCTACCAACAGGTAGAACACTCTCCCAACAGGTAGATCAGTGGAACACTCTCCCAACAGGTAGATCAGTGGAACACTCTCCCAACAGGTAGATCAGTGGAACACTCTCCCAAAAGGTAGATCAGTGGAACACTCTCCCAACAGGTAGATCAGTGGAACACTCTACCAACAGGTAGAACACTCTCCCAACAGGTAGATCAGTGGAACACTCTACCAACAGGTAGAACACTCTACCAACAGGTAGATCTGTGGAACACTCTACCAACAGGTAGAACACTCTACCAACAGGTAGATCAGTGGAACACTCCCCCAACAGGTAGATCAGTGGAACACTCTCCCAACAGGTAGATCAGTGGAACACTCTCCCAACAGGTAGATCAGTGGAACACTCTCTCAACAGGTAGATCAGTGGAACACTCCCCCAACAGGTAGATCAGTGGAACACTCTCCCAACAGGTAGATCAGTGGAACACTCTCCCAACAGGTAGATCAGTGGAACACTCTCCCAACAGGTAGATCAGTGGAACACTCTCCCAACAGGTAGATCAGTGGAACACTCTCCCAACAGGTAGATAGGTGTGTGAGCAGATCCAGGCATTCTAGTTCATGTTTTTTACTCAGTAGAGGTTTGGTGAAGATTCAGTCTAAAAAAGGGCTTGTTTTGACAGGGAAATGTACTGCTCGGTATACAGCGGGATACCACTTCCTGGTTGTATTGAAAACAATCATCGTGGTTGGTGGTTGGTGGAGGCCTTGCTGTGGACAGAGGATTAGGTGTTTATATCAGTCCCAAATGACACCCTATTGTCTATATAGTGCACTACTTTAGAGCAGAGCCCAATAGGGAATACATATATGGACTAGAGAGCCATTTGGGAATGCAGCCTATATACCAGTCGTGTGGATACTGATTTCCTCCTGCTACCTGCTGTGTGATACAGATCAGATGAGAGGCCAGTTCATTGAATGGAGGACTCGCACGGTAAAGTTGTTGGGCTCCCGAGTGGCGCAGCGGTCTAAGGCACTGCATCTCAGTGTTAAGAGGCGTCACTACAGATCCAGGTTTGATTCCAGGCTGATTCACAACCGGTCGTGATTGGGAGTCCCGTAGGGCGGAGCACAATTGGCCCCAGCGTCATCCGGGTTTGGCCGAGGTACGCCGTCATTGTAAATAAGAATTTGTTCCTAACTGGCTTTCCAAGTAAAACATTTTTTTTAAAGTCAATTGAACGGAGAACTCGCATGATAACAGTCAATTGTGTATTTACAGAGACAGAGAGAGAGAGACAGAGAGAGAGAGAGAGTGATTGAAAAAGTTTCTTCTACTTTCCCCAACGCACAAGTGGTTATCTCCACCCTGCTACCACGAAAAGACTTCCACCCTGCTACAATACAGCGGGTAAACGCAAGCATTTCCCGTGACTGTGCCTCAAAACCAAATGTTTTCCTGGCCCACCACTCCACCCTGGACTTGAACAGCCTCTGTGACCAGGTCCACCTCTACAAGGCAGCAGTGCCCACCTTTGCCCGGACTCTAAAGGACATCGCTCTCAAACGCAGCCCCAACACTTCACACAGGAGCAACAGATCAATAGACACCCCACCCAGGCCAGCAAGACACCCTCCAAGACCTGCAGGACCCCCCCCCCCCCCCCCCCCTCCTTGGACCTACACATAGAGGACCCACGCCAAGAGGACTTACATCCAGACCACAGCACCCCCAGACACATCCACACCCCCACCCCAACCAATCAACACCCCCCCACATCAACCATGCCCACACCCAATTTAGGCCCACTCAGATCAGACCTATGCCACTCCTGCCCACCCCATGCATCCCACCCCCGCAAAGAGGGCATCAACATGGAAGTCACACATACGCCCAGGTAGTGAGCGGGCAAACAAATTATCTTAACAGAGAAGAATGTCCTCCTGTGTGCTACCTATATCCCCCCACTAGAATCCCCAAACTTTAATGAAGACAGCTACTCCATCCTGGAGGGGGAAATCAATCATTTCCAGGCTCAGGGACATGTATTAGTCTGTGGCGACCTAAATGCCAGAACTGGACACGAACCTGACACCCTCAGCACACAGGGGGACAAACACCTGCCTGCAGGTGACAGCATTCCCTCCCCCATATGCCCCCCTAGGCACAACTATGACAACATAACCAACAAAAACGGGTCACAACTCCTGCAGCTCTGTCTCACGCTGGGTATGTACATAGTCAATGGTAGGCTTCGAGGGGACTCCTATGGTAGGTTCACCTATAGCTCATCTCTTGGCAGTAGCACTGTAGACTACTTTATCACTGACCTCAACCCAGAGTCTCTCAGAGCGTTCACAGTCAGCCCACTGACACCCCTATCAGATCACAGCAAAATTACAGCAAAATTACAGTCTACTTGAACAGAGCAATACTCAATCATGAGGCATCAAAGCCAAAGGAACTGAGTAATATTAAGAAATGCTATAGATGGAAGGAATGCAGTTTGGAAACCTACCAAAAAACAATTAGGCAACAGCAAATCCAATCCCTTTTAGACAACTTCCTGGGTAAAACGTTCCACTGCAATAGTGAAGGTGTCACGTTCCTGACCTATTTCTGTTAGTTTGTTATATGTGTTAGTTGGTCAGGACGTGAGTTTGGGTGGGCATTCTATGTTTTCTGTTTCTGTGTTGGTTTATTGGGTTGCCTGGTATGGCTCTTAATTAGAGGCAGGTGTTTGGCGTTCCTCTAATTAAGAGTCATATTTAGGTAGGCGTTTTCACAGTGTTCGTTGTGGGTGGTTGTCTCCTGTGTCTGTGTATATGTTTGCACCATACGGGACTGTTTTCGGTTTGTTCGTTTTATGTAGTCTGTTCCTGTTCATTGCGTTCTTCACGTTATATGTAAGTTCGTCGTTCAGGTCTGTCTGCATCGTTTATTTGTTTTGTTTGTTTATTCAAGTTTAGTTTGTTTTTCCGTCGTGTTCAATAAATCATGTCATTTCACTACGCTGCGCCTTGGTTCGATCACTACTCCTCTTCTGATGAAGAGGAGGAGGATTACCGTTACAGAAGGTGTAAACTTGGCATTAGAAAATCCTAACAGTATATTTGACCTCTTAGCTTCCCTATCAAATCTAAAAATCTCAAATAGAAAACCGAAGAAAATGAACAACAATGACAAATGGTTTGATGAAGAATGCAAAAATCTAAGAAATAAATTGAGAAACCTGTCCAACCAAAAACATAGAGACCCGGAAAACCTGAGTCTACGCCTTCACTATGGTGAATCACTAAAACAATATAGAAAAACACTACGGAAAAAGAAGGAACAGCACGTCAGAAATCAGCTCAATATAATTGAAGAATCCATAGACTCTATCCAATTCTGGGAAAATTGGAAAACACTAAACAAACAACAACACGAAGAATTATCTATCCAAAATGGAGATGTATGGGTAAACCACTTCTCCAATCTTTTTGGCTCTATAACAAAGAATAAAGAGCAAAAATATATACATGATCAAATACAAATACTAGAATCAACTATTAAAGACTACCAGAACCCACTGGATTCTCCAATTACCTTGAATGAGTTACAGGACAAAATAAAAACCCTCCAACCCAAAAAGGCCTGTGGTGTTGATGGTATCCTCAATGAAATGATCAAATATACAGACCACAAATTCCAATTGGCTATATTAAAACTCTTTAACATCGTCCTTAGCTCTGGCATCTTCCCCAATATTTGGAACCAAGGACTGATCACCCCAATCCACAAAAGTGGAGACAAATTTGACCCCAATAACTACCGTGGAATATGTGTCAACAGTAACCTTGGGAAAATACTCTGCATTATCATTAACAGCAGACTCGTACATTTCCTCAATGAAAACAATGTACTGAGCAAATGTCAAATTGGCTTTTTACCAAATTACCGTACAACAGACTATGTATTCACCCTACACACCCTAATTGACAACCAAACAAACCAAAACAAAGGCAAAGTCTTCTCATGCTTTGTTGATTTCAAAAAAGCCTTCGACTCAATTTGGCATGAGGGTCTGCTATACAAATTGATGGAAAGTGGTGTTGGGGGTAAAACATACGACATTATCAAATCCATGTGCACAAACAACAAGTGTGCGGTTAAAATTGGCAAAAAACACACACATTTCTTCACACAGGGTCGTGGGGTGAGACAGGGATGCAGCTTAAGCCCCACCCTCTTCAACATATATATCAACGAATTGGCGCGGGCACTAGAACAGTCTGCAGCACCCGGTCTCACCCTACTAGAATCCGAAGTCAAATGTCTACTGTTTGCTGATGATCTGTTGCTTCTGTCACCAACCAAGGAGGGCCTACAACAGCACCTAGATCTTCTGCACAGATTCTGTCAGACCTGGGCCCTGACAGTAAATCTCAGTAAGACCAAAATAATGGTGTTCCAAAAAAGGTCCAGTCGCCAGGACCACAAATTCCATCTAGACACCGTTGCCCTAGAGCACACAAAAAACTATACATACCTCGGCCTAAACATCAGCACCACAGGTAACTTCTACAAAGCTGTGAACGATCTGAGAGACAAGGCAAGAAGGGCATTCTATGCCATCAAAAGGAACATAAATTTCAACATTCCAATTAGGATCTGGCTAAAAATACTTGAATCAGTCATAGAGCCCATTGCCCTTTATGGTTGTGAGGTCTGGAGACCGCTCACCAACCAAGATTTCACAAAATGGGTCAAACACCAAATTGAGACTCTGCATGCAGAATTCTGCAAAAATATCCTCCGTGTACAACGTAGAACACCAAATAATGCATGCAGAGCAGAATTAGGCCGATACCCACTAATTATCAAAATCCAGAAAAGAGCCGTTAAATTCTACAACCACCTAAAAGGAAGCGATTCCCAAACCTTCCATAACAAAGCCATCACCTACAGAGAGATGAACCTGGAGAAGAGTCCCCTAAGCAAGCTGGTCCTAGGGCTCTGTTCACAAACACAAACACACCCCACAGAGCCCCAGGACAACAGCACAATTAGACCCAACCAAATCATGAGAAAACAAAAAGATAATTACTTGACACATTGGAAAGAATTAACAAAAAAACAGAGCAAACTAGAATGCTATTTGGCCCTAAACAGAGAGTACACAGTGGCAGAATACCTGACCACTGTGACTGACCCAAACTTAAGGAAAGCTTTGACTATGTACAGACTCAGTGAGCATAGCCTTGCTATTGAGAAAGGCCGCCGTAGGCAGACATGGCTCTCAAGAGAAGACAGGCTATGTGCTCACTGCCCACAAAATGAGGTGGAAACTGAGCTGCATTTCCTAACCTCCTGCCCAATGTATGACCATATTAGAGACACATATTTCCCTCAGATCACACAGATCCACAAAGAATTCGAAAACAAATCCAATTTTGATAAACTCCAATATCTACTGGGTGAAATTCCACAGTGTGCCATCACAGCAGCAAGATTTGTGACCTGTTGCCACCAGAAAAGGGCAACCAGTGAAGAACAAACACCATTGTAAATACAACCCATATTTATGTTTATTTATTTTAACTTGTGTGCTTTAACCATTTGTACATTGTTACAACACTGCATATATATAATATGACATTTGTAATGTCTTTATTGTTTTGAAACTTCTGTATGTGTAATGTTTACTGTTCATTTTTATTGTTTATTTGACTTTTGTATATTATCTACCTCACTTGCTTTGGCAATGTTAACACATGTTTCCCATGCCAATAAAGCCCCTTTGAATTGAATTGAATTTGAATTGAGAGAGAGAGAGAGAGCGAGAGAGAGAGAGAGAGAGAGAGAGAGGAGAGAGAGAGAGAGGAGAGAGAGAGAGAGACAGAGACAGAGAGACAGAGAGAGAGAGAGACAGAGAGAGAGAGAGACGAGACAGAGAGAGAGCGAGAGACACAGAGAGAGAGAGAGAGAGAGAGAGAGAGAGAGAGAGAGAGAATGGAGAGAGGGATGAGAGAGAGAGAGGAGAGAGGCACAGAGAGAGAGAAGAGCACAGAGAGAGAGAGAGAGAGAGAGAGAGACAGAGAGAGAGAGAGGAGAGAGAGAGAGAGGGAGAGAGAGAGAGAGAGGAGGGGAGAGACAGAGAGAGAGAGAGAGAGAGGACGAGGAGAGAGAGAGAGCAGAGAGAGAGAGACAGAGAGAGGATGGAGAGAGAGAGAGAGACAGAGAGAGACAGAGAGAGAGAGGAGAGAGAGAGAGAGGAGAGGAAGAGAGAGAGACAGAGAGAGAGAGGCAGAGAGAGAGACAGAGAGAGAGAGAGAGACAGAGAGAGACAGAGAGAGAGACAGAGACAGAGAGAGACAGAGAGAGAGGCAGAGAGAGAGAGAGAGAGAGAGAGAGAGAGACAGAGAGAGAGAGGCAGAGAGAGAGACAGAGAGAGAGAGAGACAGAGAGAGACAGAGAGAGAGACAGAGACAGAGACAGAGACAGAGAGAAACAGAGAGAGACAGAGAGAGAGACAGAGACAGAGACAGAGAGAGACAGAGAGAGAGGCAGAGAGAGAGAGAGAGAGAGAGAGAGAGAGACAGAGAGAGAGAGGCAGAGAGAGAGACAGAGAGAGAGAGAGACAGAGAGAGAGACAGAGAGAGAGACAGAGACAGAGACAGAGACAGAGACAGAGAGAGACAGAGAGAGAGACAGAGAGAGAGAGAGAGAGAGAGAGAGAGAGAGAGAGAGACAGAGAGAAACAGAGAGAAACAGAGAGAGACAGAGAGAGACAGAGAGAGAGAGAGAGAGAGAGACAGAGAGACAGAAAGAGAGAGACAGAGAGAGAGACAGAGACAGAGAGAGAGAGAGAGAGAGAGAGAAGGCCTACATTGTAATGAATCAGAAAGCAGTAGGCTACAGAGGTTAAAACAGTAGGATACATCAATCAACTAGGAAAGCAACCAAAGCTGATGCAATTCATCTCATTTAAATGATGCTACATTCAATTCGTTTTTTATTTTATTTAAAATCCTCCCAAACTGTATATTCACAATCAGCACCCAAACCTTCCAAATATTAAACCATATTTTATTAGTCCTGTTTTGAGGACTTGACAGATGAGTTTTTCCACCCGGTTGAGCTACTTTGACATATTCAACAGCCATCCAACGAGCCATCCAGTTGCCATGGTAATGCCCAGGAAGAGGAGAGGAAAGGGAGTAGAAAGTATCCTGGAATTGACAGCGAGGGAACCCTTCATTTGCATCCTCAAATGGAACCCTAATCCCTTTATAGTGCACTACTTTTAACCAGGGCCCACTCGCGCTTTCCACCCATTCTCTGATAAAGCCCTTTGTGGCCCTGGTCAAAACGTAGTGCGCTTATAAAGGGAACAGGGAGCCGTTCAGGACGTAGGCTACCCCCCCTTTGGTTTAATTTGATTCAGCCGATTCTCTATTAACACGGACAGGATGGTCTGAGGGTGAACTGGTGAAAGAGCTTGTGTTTCAACACTGGTGTCGTAGATTACTACAGGTTACAGCTATACAGGCTTTACACTCTGATTAAATGACACCAAACTATCCGGGCTTTACACTCTGATTAAATGACACCGAACTATACAGGCTTTACACTCTGGGGAAGGATTAAATGACACCAAACTATACAGGCTTTACACTCTGGGGGAAGGATTAAATGACACAAAACTATACAGGCTTTACACTCTGGGGGAAGGATTAAATGACACCAAACTATACAGGCTTTACACTCTGGGGGAAGGATTAAATGACACCAAACTATACAGGCTTTACACTCTGGGGGAAGGATTAAATGACACCAAACTATACAGGCTTTACACTCTGGGGGAAGGATTAAATGACACCAAACTATACAGGCTTTACACTCTGGGGGAAGGATTAAATGACACCAAACTATACAGGCTTTACACTCTGATTAAATGACACCGAACTATACGGGCTTTACACTCTGATTAAATGACACCGAACTATACGGGCTTTACACTCTGATTAAATTACACCAAACTATACAGGCTTTACACTCTGAATAAATGACACCAAACTATACACTCTGATTAAATGACACCAAACTATACGGGCTTTACATTCTGATTAAATGACACCAAACTATACGGGCTTTACACTCTGATTAAATGACACCAAACTAATATCCCTCTGACATATTGAGCTCCTGTTTCAGCGAGAGACAAGGGGGAGAGAGAGAGCGAGGGAGACAGAGAGGGGGGGACGGGGGGAGAGAAAGATAGAGAAATCCCATAGTCTAATTAAATAGCCTATTGCCCTACTGCTTGGGACAGTGATGCCCTGTTTGCTCAGCCAACCCTCATTCGACTTAGGAGAAAGACAAATATAGTAGGTGCTCTTTGAAAAGGGTAGTCTACGCGCAAGGAATCATTCTGCTTAGCCTGGTCCCAGATCTGTTTGCGTTGTCGTGACAACGACCATGGGAGTTGGCTTATTCAGCACAAACAGTCTGTATCGAGCACATCAGAGTACTGATCTAGGATCAGGTCACTCCTGTCCATATAATCTTATTGATTATGATCTAAGAGGATAAGCTGACCCGAGAACAGCACTCCTACTGAGATGTATGATACGGCTAGCCTAATATGACATTCATCTCAACTATACAGAGAGACAAAAGTCCAAAGGGGAAGGTTAAAGGAATGTGTTTTCAGGGGAAGGAATGTGCTTTCAGGGGAAGGTTAAGGGAATGTGCTTTCAGGGGAAGGTTAAGGGAATGTGCTTTCAGGGAAGGAATGTGTTTTCAGGGGAAGGTTAAAGGAATGTGTTTTCAGGAGAAGGTTAAAGGAATGTGTTTTCAGGAGAAGGTTAAAGGAATGTGTTTTCAGGGGAAGGTTAAAGGAATGTGTTTTCAGGGGAAGGTTAAAGGAATGTGTTTTCAGGGGAAGGTTAAAGGAATGTGTTTTCAGGGGAAGGTTAAAGGAATGTGTTTTCAGGGGAAGGTTAAAGGAATGTGTTTTCAGGGGAAGGAATGTGTTTTCAGGGGAAGGTTAAAGGAATGTGTTTTCAGGAGAAGGTTAAAGGAATGTGTTTTCAGGGGAAGGTTAAAGGAATGTGTTTTCAGGGGAAGGTTAAAGGAATGTGTTTTCAGGGGAAGGTTAAAGGAATGTGTTTTCAGGGGAAGGTTAAAGGAATGTGTTTTCAGGGGAAGGAATGTGTTTTCAGGGGAAGGTTAAAGGAACGTGCTTTCAGGGGAAGGTTAAAGGAACGTGCTTTCAGGGGAAGGTTAAAGGAATATGTTTTCAGGGGAAGGTTAAAGGAATGTGTTTTCAGGGGAAGGAATGTGTTTTCAGGGGAAGGTTAAAGGAATGAGCTTTCAGGGGAAGGTTAAAGGAATGTGTTTTCAGGGGAAGGAATGTGGTTTCAGGGGAAGGTTAAAGGAATGTGTTTTCAGGGGAAGGAATGTGTTTTCAGGGGAAGGTTAAAGGAATGTGTTTTCAGGGGAAGGAATGTGCTTTCAGGGGAAGGTTAAAGGAACGTGCTTTCAGGGGAAGGTTAAAGGAATATGTTTTCAGGGGAAGGTTAAAGGAATGTGTTTTCAGGGGAAGGAATGTGTTTTCAGGGGAAGGTTAAAGGAATGAGCTTTCAGGGGAAGGTTAAAGGAATGTGTTTTCAGGGGAAGGAATGTGCTTTCAGGGGAAGGTTAAAGGAACGTGCTTTCAGGGGAAGGTTAAAGGAATGAGCTTTCAGGGGAAGGTTAAAGGAATGTGTTTTCAGGGGAAGGAATGTGCTTTCAGGGGAAGGTTAAAGGAACGTGCTTTCAGGGGAAGGTTAAAGGAATATGTTTTCAGGGGAAGGTTAAAGGAATGTGTTTTCAGGGGAAGGAATGTGTTTTCAGGGGAAGGTTAAAGGAATGAGCTTTCAGGGGAAGGTTAAAGGAATGTGTTTTCAGGGGAAGGAATGTGTTTTCAGGGGAAGGTTAAAGGAATGTGCTTTCAGGGGAAGGTTAAAGGAATGTGGTTTCAGGGGAAGGTTAAAGGAATATGTTTTCAGAGAAAGGAATGTGCATTCAGGGGATGGTTAAAAGAATGTGCTTTCAGGGGAAGGTTAAAGGAATGTGCTTTCAGGGTAAGGTTAAAGGAATGAGCTTTCAGGGGAAGGTTAAAGGAATGTGCTTTCAGGGGAAGGTTAAAGGAATGTGCTTTCAGGGGAAGGAATGTGTTTTCAGGGGAAGGTTAAAGGAACGTGCTTTCAGGGGAAGGTTAAAGGAACGTGCTTTCAGGGGAAGGTTAAAGGAATATGTTTTCAGGGGAAGGTTAAAGGAATGTGTTTTCAGGGGAAGGAATGTGTTTTCAGGGGAAGGTTAAAGGAATGAGCTTTCAGGGGAAGGTTAAAGGAATGTGTTTTCAGGGGAAGGAATGTGTTTTCAGGGGAAGGTTAAAGGAATGTGTTTTCAGGGGAAGGAATGTGTTTTCAGGGGAAGGTTAAAGGAATGTGTTTTCAGGGGAAGGAATGTGCTTTCAGGGGAAGGTTAAAGGAACGTGCTTTCAGGGGAAGGTTAAAGGAATATGTTTTCAGGGGAAGGTTAAAGGAATGTGTTTTCAGGGGAAGGAATGTGTTTTCAGGGGAAGGTTAAAGGAATGAGCTTTCAGGGGAAGGTTAAAGGAATGTGTTTTCAGGGGAAGGAATGTGCTTTCAGGGGAAGGTTAAAGGAACGTGCTTTCAGGGGAAGGTTAAAGGAATGAGCTTTCAGGGGAAGGTTAAAGGAAAGTGTTTTCAGGGGAAGGAATGTGCTTTCAGGGGAAGGTTAAAGGAACGTGCTTTCAGGGGAAGGTTAAAGGAATATGTTTTCAGGGGAAGGTTAAAGGAATGTGTTTTCAGGGGAAGGAATGTGTTTTCAGGGGAAGGTTAAAGGAATGAGCTTTCAGGGGAAGGTTAAAGGAATGTGTTTTCAGGGGAAGGAATGTGTTTTCAGGGGAAGGTTAAAGGAATGTGCTTTCAGGGGAAGGTTAAAGGAATGTGGTTTCAGGGGAAGGTTAAAGGAATATGTTTCCAGGGGAAGGAATGTGCTTTCAGGGGAAGGTTAAAGGAATGTGCTTTCAGGGGAAGGTTAAAGGAATGTGCTTTCAGGGTAAGGTTAAAGGAATGAGCTTTCAGGGGAAGGTTAAAGGAATGTGCTTTCAGGGGAAGGTTAAAGGAATGTGCTTTCAGGGGAAGGGTAAAGGAATGTGCTTTCAGGGGAAGGTTAAGGGAATGTGCTTTCAGGGTGTTACGCACGCCTCTGAGAAGAGGGAACGCAACTTCCTGCTACAACTCAACTCTCTGAAGTGCAAGAGGTATGGACTGTAGGTGCGAGTAAGGATGACACAAAAGCAGAATTTACCGTTTACTAGAATTTATTTTCTTACACGGTAATATGGGGAAAAGGGGCTGGACGGAACCAAAGCAAAGAAAGTAAATATCAAAGTTCCCCCTCTCCTATCTAACCTGCCTACCCACTTAACTTACCTAACTTAGCACCGTCTGGTGCCCTAACCAAAATACAGGGGGTGGTCCGCCCAGGTCTTACCTAGTGTGCCTAGACAGTAAATATACTACGGGTATATGTATGCCCGCGGGCCTCTTGCCTAAGCACTCCCAAAGTGCCTTCTCCTTCCCCCCCTGGGAACAAATGAAACAGAGTAATTATTAATGATTTCACAAACACTCACAACAACAGTACATACCACACTTTCTGATACACAACCCACACTATATCACAATCTAATTTTTCTCTCTCTCAATCTCCAAATCTCTCCTCTCTCAATCTTCACTCTCTTGGGCAGAACACTGGCTTTTATCTTCAGGTGGAAAATGGTGATTAGTGTCAGCTGCTTCTTGACGAGGGGGCGGGGTCAGCTCCAATCACCAATTAGCCTGGGGTTGACCAATCAGCTGGTTGGGGAGTACTTCAGGAAGCCATCTCCTGAAACACACACACTAAAATACAAAACAGAACACAGAAACTGGGGAACGTAACAAGGGGAAGGTTAAAGGAATGTGCTTTCAGGGGAAGATTAAAGGAATGTGCTTCCAGGGGAAGGTTAAAGGAATGTGCTTTCAGGGGAAAGTTAAAGGAATGTGTTTTCAGGGGAAGGAATGTGCTTTCAGGGGAAGGAATGTGCTTTCAGGGGAAGGTTAAAGGAATGTGCTTTCAGGGGAAGGTTAAAGGAATGTGCTTTCAGGGGAAAGTTAAAGGAATGTGTTTTCAGGGGAAGGTTAAAGGAATGTGCTTTCAGGGGAAGGTTAAAGGAATGTGTTTTCAGGAGAAGGAATGTGCTTTCAGGGGAAGGTTAAAGGAACGTGTTTTCAGGGGAAGGTTAAAGGAATGTGCTTCCAGGGGAAGGTTAAAGGAATGTGCTTTCAGGGGAAAGTTAAAGGAATGTGTTTTCAGGGGAAGGTTAAAGGAATGTGCTTTCAGGGGAAGGTTAAAGGAATGTGTTTTCAGGAGAAGGAATGTGCCTTCAGGGGAAGGTTAAAGGAATGTGTTTTCAGGGGAAGGTTAAAGGAATGTGCTTTCAGGGGAAGGTTAAAGGAATGTGCTTTCAGGGGAAAGTTAAAGGAATGTGTTTTCAGTGGAAGGTTAAAGGAATGTGCTTTCAGGGGAAGGTTAAAGGAATGTGTTTTCAGGGGAAGGAATGTGCTTTCAGGGGAAGGTTAAAGGAATGAGCTTTCAGGGGAAGGAATGTGCTTTCAGGGGAAGGTTAAAGGAATGAGCTTTCAGGAGAAGGTTAAAGGAATTTGTTTTCAGGGGAAGGTTAAAGGAATGTGCTTCCAGGGTAAGGTTAATGGAATGTGCTTTCAGGGGAAGGTTAAAGGAATGTGCTTTCAGGGGAAGGTTAAAGGAATGTGTTTTCAGGGGAAGGGTAAAGGAATGTGTTTTCAGGGGAAGGTTAAAGGAATGTGTTTTCAGGGGAAGGAATGTGGTTTCAGGGGAAGGTTAAAGGAATGTGTTTTCAGGGGAAGGTTAAAGGAATGTGTTTTCAGGGGAAGGAATGTGGTTTCAGGGGAAGGTTAAAGGAATGTGTTTTCAGGGGAAGGTTAAAGGAATGTGTTTTCAGGGGAAGGAATGTGGTTTCAGGGGAAGGTTAAAGGAATGTGTTTTCAGGGGAAGGTTAAAGGAATGTGGTTTCAGGGGAAGGAATGTGGTTTCAGGGGAAGGTTAAAGGAATGTGTTTTCAGGGGAAGGTTAAAGGAATGTGTTTTCAGGGTAAGGTTAAAGGAATGTGCTTTCAGGGTAAGGTTAAAGGAATGTGTTTTCAGGGGAAGGTTAAAGGAATGTGTTTTCAGGGTAAGGTTAAAGGAATGTGTTTTCAGGGGAAGGTTAAAGGAATGTGTTTTCAGGGTAAGGTTAAAGGAATGTGTTTTCAGGGTAAGGTTAAAGGAATGTGTTTTCAGGGGAAGGAATGTGGTTTCAGGGGAAGGTTAAAGGAATGTGTTTTCAGGGGAAGGTTAAAGGAATGTGTTTTCAGGGGAAGGTTAAAGGAATGTGTTTTCAGGGGAAGGAATGTGGTTTCAGGGGAAGGTTAAAGGAATGTGTTTTCAGGGGAAGGTTAAAGGAATGTGTTTTCAGGGGAAGGTTAAGGGAATGTGTTTTCAGGGGAAGGTTAAAGGAATGTGTTTTCAGGGTAAGTTAAAGGGTCAGTGGAGTCAAAAATGTATTTTCCTTCTTTTGGGGGGTGATATATTTCCACACTACTGTCACGTTCCTGACCTGTTTTCTGTTGTTTTTGTATGTGTATGATGGTCAGGGCGTGAGTTTTGGGTGGGCAGTCTATGTTTTCTGTTTCTATGTTGGTTTTGGGTTGCCTGGTATGGGTCTTAATTAGAGGCAGGTGTTTTGCGTTTTCCTCTAATTGAGAGTCATATTTAGGTAGGGTGTTCTCACTGTTTGTTTGTGGGTGATTGTCTCCTGTGTCGTCGATGTCTGTACCATACGGGACTGTTTGGCTGTTCGTTCGTTTGATGTAGTCTGTTCCTGTCCGTGAGTTCTACGTTTAGTTATGTAAGTTCATGTTCAGGTTTCGTCTACGTCATTTTCTTATTTTGTAATTTTGTAAGTGTTTTGTTTTCGTTTTGCCGTCGTATTCAATAAAAGAGATGGCTTATTTTCCTACTGCTGCGTATTGGTCCACTGATCCTTCTCTCCTCTCCTCATCTGAGGAAGAGGAGGACAACAGCCCTTACAACTACGTGGTCCAAAAAAAACATTCTGAAATTGTGACAATTATGATAATGCCCATGTTGTGTCAGAGCTGTTTTAAAACAATGGCTGGAATTCCAGCTTGTTCAAGTGGAACGGCGTGTTTTGGCCCACATCGTGACATCACAATCTGATCAGATCATTCTGACCAATCTTTTTATTTTGAAAATGTATCCTCCTACTTTGACGGGGTTAAACTCTAGTCTAGACGATCCTCTACTCCAATCAGGGCTGTGTATGTAAATATATTTACATTTGTATCGGTGCACCGGCAACGATCAGACTGAGCATTTCAATGGCAAAGGAGGCTCAGGGAAATAAATTATTAAAAAATATACTGAATATTTGGAGTTATTTAAAGAAATAATAAATTATTTATTAGACATATAGTGACTATTTAAATACAGTTAAAAATACTTAATGGGGGCTTTAAATGTTTAATTGTGCACATTAATAAGGAGACTAGGTTTCCAACTCGATTTCATACCAAAAAAATTGCATGAATTCCTTCAAATAGTATGGACATTAAAAAAACGCTACCTTCCCTTCCTTTAAATGGCATCATGGACATTGACATTCCCTCTGATGCAGTGTCACACCACGGGAGGTTCAGCAGCAGAGAACGACACTGACAATCACATCTGCTCCCATGCATCTCTATGAGGATCCCACAGTCCCAGTCTCCCACAGTCCCAGTCTCCCACAGCCCCAGTCTCCCACAGCCCCAGTCTCCCACAGTCCCAGACTCCCACAGTCCCAGTCTCCCAGGCATCTCTATGAGGATCCCACAGTCTCAGTCTCCCACAGTCCCAGGCTCCGACAGTCCCAGTCTCCCATGCATCTCTATGAGGATCCC